>NC_056442.1:2530768-2689627 GCF_018296145.1 Oncorhynchus tshawytscha | reverse complement strand
ACAATATTTCATTTGGTTAACATTACCTCAAGTCCCCCCACTGCTTCCCAACCTTGGTAGTACTAACCTGTGTCCCGCTGTCTGTCTGTCTGTGTCTCTCATCAGGACATTCCTCAGGGAGCTGGAGACCTACACAGACGTCCCTGAGCTGGTGGGACGCTGTTTCCTGGAGAGGATGGGCGACCTGCAGATCTATGAGAAGTACTGTCAGAACAAACCTCGATCCGAGAGCTTGTGGAGACAGTGCTCCGACTGCGCCTTCTTCCAGGTAACCTTTCACCTTTCTTTCAGGGCCCTCAGTGTATCTTGGATAGGATCCTCAAGCTCAGTATACTGTAAGCTTATAAAAAAATAAAAATTGTATTGATGTGTGATTGTTTGTTTTCTGAAGGAGTGCCAGAGAAAGTTGGAACACAAACTGGGGTTGGACTCGTACCTCCTCAAGCCAGTCCAGAGGATAACCAAATACCAGCTGATACTGAAGGAGTTACTGAAGTACAGTAAGGGCTGTGAGGTTCAGAGGACCTGCAGGAGGCGCTGTCCTCCATCCTGGGGATCCTGAAGGCCGTCAACGACTCCATGCACCTCATCGCCATCACAGGATATGAGGTCAGCTAACCACGACACAACTATTCTCCTCGTGCTTTAGGGTGGAGAGGAAAGTTACCCAACTGTGTAACATCTTCTGTACCACAGACAGCGCCCAGTTATCTTTCCTACTTGTGATTGATTGTGTTAATTTATTGATCCCCAGGAGCCTGGACGGAGTTGGGCAGGCTGGGTTGATGCAGGGGGCCGTTCAGCGGTGGACGGAACACAAGAAAGGTCACGCTAAGGTCAAGGACCTGGCCCGCTTTCAAGCCCATGCAGAGACACCTGTTCCTGCATGAAAAAGCCCTGCTCTTCTGTAAGAGACGGAGGAGAGCGGGAGGGCTACGAGAAAGCCCCGTCCTACAGCTTTAAACACTCCTCAACGTGAGTTTGGTTATGTCTGGCTGGCTGGCTCACTGTCTGGGGGAGGGTTACGAGAAAGCCCCTCGTACAGCTTCAAACACTTCCTCAATGTCCTGACTGACTTTCTGCCAGTCTGTCTGGCTGGCTGTCTGTCCGGCTCTCCTTGGATTTTTACTTGGATCTTTAGTAGTTATGAGTTCAACAGTGATATAGAAATGTAATATTCTTCGGTTCTCTCTAACAGATGAGTGCGGTGGGCATCACGGAGAGCGCCAAGGGTGACAACAAGAAGTTTGAGATCTGGTGTAATTCCAGAGAGGAGGTGTTTATCGTCCAGGCTGCGACACCTGAGATCAAAACATCTTGGTTGAACGAGATCAGGAAGGTTCTGACAGGCCAGCTGAAGGCTTGCAGGGGTAAGATAGGGATCTGCGGCATTACAGACACACGCACACACATTCCAGAGTTGATAGACATCTGGATGCTAAATTCTTTGTTGTTGTGTCTGTGTTCTGTTAGTAACTGTGATGATTTGTTCCAGAATCTAGTCAAAAGAAGGCGTCAGACACAATGTCTCCCAGTCCAACCAGCAACAGCCCACCTATCTGTCTCAGGTCAGATTTTACAAAGAGAACCATGGCTAGAGCCAGTTACAGAGAAGGAATCAACATGGTTGGTTCTTCTCTTTCACCTGTTTGTTTCTCCCTCTTAGTCCATTTAGGAACTGTCAGAAGAGCGTGAAGAAGGGAGAAGAGAAGAAGACAGATGCTGTCATCTCTGACCCTTAACTCCCTCCTCCCCAAAACACAAAGGTGAGTTGCCCTATTTAGTTGATTAAAGAAAATGTTTTTACTTCTATCAAATGCTCATGACAAGGAAAGCAAACTTCTGTTGCCGTTTAGTGACCCCCTCGTCTGGTTAGGTACCCAAGCCGTCCTTGAATCTTTTCCTACTTCCTACTTCCTCCTTCCTTGTTCCTCCTTTAATCTGAGCTTTCTTTCTCTTCTTTTCCTCTTCAAACCACTTTACTCTGTCTCTCCTTCCTGTCCCTCTTTCTCTACCATGGTTGTAGAGGAGACCGTCACCAGTCCCACCACTGACAGGGCATCAGTAGCTAAAACGCGTTTTACCCTTCAAGGCTTCAGCAATCTGAAGAGTCAGAAAGGTAACACTAGTGTCCTGGAGGCATCCCCCATGTTGTCCTCATCATATATGGCAAAGATATGTTCTCCATTTTGAAGTCAACCCCAAGCTCTCTTCACCTACCCCTAATATGATTTTAGACAGGACACATCCTTTCCCAGTAGTCGACTGCATCAGGGCTTTTGAAGACTGATATTTTGGCTTGCTTTCCTTTGCAGAATTTCTTCACCCTGCTGGTAAAAGTCTAACATTACCAATGGTATTCTCTCAACCAGGTATCCTACAGTATAGTTTGTGGTTAATACATCAAATATTAGAATGAGTGTCTGTTTTAGTAGGGCCTGTCCCCCAGCCTCATTATTTAGATGTCTCCAATAGTATTAGCAAGTAGCTAATTATTCTAGTCAGTTTCAGGAAGCTCTTCCTCTCTCACGGCTGTTTTCTATTGCTCTTTTATCATTTCTCTCTGTTTCCTTCTCTTCTGTCTCTCTTCTTCGCCAACAGGATCCCCCTTAGCCCTGACCATAAGGCCAAAAAGCCACCAGATTAAGAGTGACCCAACTCCTTTGGGTGTAAAGGTATTCTATCTAATCCATGTCATACCTGTGATTGACTCTGTAGTGTAGTCATCCATCCTGACCCTCCCTCACAGTAGTCATCCATCCATCCTGACCCTCCCTCACAGTAGTCATCCATCCTGACCCTCCCTCACACTAGTCATCCATCCTGAACCTGCCTCACTGTAGTCATCAATCCATTCTGACCCTGCCTCACTGTAGTCATCCATCCATTCTGACCCTGCCTCACTGTAGTTATCCATCCATTCTGACCCTGCCTCACTGTAGTCATCCAGCCATCCTGACCCTGCCTCACTGTAGTCATCCAGCCATCCTGACCCTGCCTCACTGTAGTCATCCAGCCATCCTGACCCCGCCTCACTGTAGTCATTCAGCCATCCTGACCCCGCCTCACTGTAGTCATCCATCCATCCTGACCCTCCCTCACAGTAGTCATCCATCCTAACCCTGCCTCAATGTAGTCATCCATCCATCCTGACCCTGCCTCACTGTAGTCATCCAGCCATCCTGACCCTCCCTCACTGTAGTCATCCAGCCATCCTGACCATCCTCCACTGCAGTCATCCAGCCATCCTGACCATCCTCCACTGCAGTCATCCAGCCATCCTGACCCTGTCTCACTGTAGTCATCCAGCCATCCTGACTCTGCCTCACTGTAGTCATCCATCCTGACCCTGCCTCACTGTAGTCATCCATCCTGAGCCTCTGTCACTGTAGTCATCCAGCCATCCTGACCCTCCCTCACTGTAGTCATCCAGCCATCCTGCCTCTGCCTCACTGTAGTCATCCACCCTGACCCTGCCTCACTGTAGTCATCCATCCTGAGCCTCCGTCACTGTAGACATCCAGCCATCCTGACCCACCCTCACTGTAGTCATCCAGCCATCCTGACTCTGCCTCACTGTAGTCATCCAGCCATCCTGACCCTCCCTCACTGTAGTCATCCATCCATCTTGACCCTCCCTCACTGTAGTCATCCATCCACCTTGACCCTCCCTCACTGTAGTCATCCATCCACCCTGACCCTCCCTCACTGTAGTCATCCATCCACCCTGACCCTCCCTCACTGTAGTCATCCATCCACCCTGACCCTCCCTCACTGTTGTCATCCATCCACCCTGACCCTCCCTCACTGTTGTCATCCATCCACCCTGACCCTCCCTCACTGTAGTCATCCATCCATCCTGACCCTCCCTCACTGTAGTCATCTCAGCACCATGTCAACTCCCCATCATCCCAAAATATATCTCTGTGTGACCATCATGCAAGCAGAGTAAACTGGAGAGGGAATGAATTGTGGTAGATCAATGTAAGAGACATTCAGCCACCGGGGCCCGCTGAGTGCATTGGTACTGTCTAGCTAAAGACACTGGACTAACGAGGGACTGCAACATGGAGATGACCCAGATAAGATCATTCAAATCTGACGATCGTTGACACAGAGGATGCATACAACAATGTCTTGATTTAAACAAGTGAAAAATCTATGAAAGCCTTGTTGGCCTCAAAGGCCTTTGTAAGACAGTTTGATGGATGAGTCAACCTACACCTGTGTACTTCAAAGCCACCTGAGTGGCAGACACAGCGTTCATCTGGACGACGTTGCTGACTGCTACTGCTTCTTCTCCTCAGAGCCTGGTCAGACTCCTCACATCACTCTGAGCAGGGCCAAGTGGCTCAGCACCTCTAGTCTCTTACAGGCCAAAAGGAGAGGTAGTGTGACAACATGCCTGGGAGGAACACGCTGCTGCACTGTATGGTTGGCCTGGACCCTGCTCTGCTTCTTCCACATACAGAATACCCCCAACACATAGTCACAAATCACTGCCTTGTTCCATAATCACAGACAAATCTTCTCTCTGAGATTTGCTGTTGAATATCTGTGTGATATTCACAGCCGGAAAATACTGTTTTGGGTTGTTTGTTTGCTGGAAGGCAAACTGTGTGTCTCTCTCTGTAGCTTGTGTTGTCGTGTTGGTTGCTGTGTGTCTGCATTTCTGACGGATCACAATGCATTGATCTAGGTCTCACTGGATGCTAGGACTCCACGTCTGTTCTTCTTGGTTATTCCATCATGTTCTTTGGGTTCTAATCTGGTTCTTGTGGTTCTGTTTGAGGATTTACAGTGTACTCTGTCAATGGATGTGTTTGCATCCAGTTCTCACCACACACGTCACCTATCACTGTACATATCACCTTGTCTTGTGTATGATTGTGTTAGTGTCCACTCTTCCTTTCCTCTTGAGTTTCACTCCTTTCTCTAGTTTGACAAAACTATCCTCCATGTTGGGATCAAACATTCCATGACAATAACGTTCTCTAAATTGCAATCTATCTTGGATGTGTCTTGGAATTTTTGGTGCCACTGCTGAAATCTTAATCTAGATATCAAATCGAGTTTGCTGAATTCTATTACTCTCCTTCTATCTTTCCCCCTAGGTTGGAACAAGGCCTCTTTCTCCATGGACGTGCCAGAAGTGCAGGATGGGTACTCCAGCGCCGAGGACCCCATGAACTCTGACCCTGAGGATGAGGAGGCAGGAAGCTGGTGAGTCATGGTCGCCAACATGTCTACAACATGTTATGAAAGTTACTTGTTATTCCCTAGCAACACACATGGTAACATGACACACTGACGCAAACATATGAACTTTGCCCTTTACCCTGTGACCCAGGCTGTCGGCGACAGGTTCACAGTGGTGGCGGACTATGAGAAGGAGAAAGGAGGGCCTCAGGACCTGTCAGTAAAGAGTGGAGACATGGTGCAGCTCATTAAAGAGGGAGGTGACGGACAGTGGTTTGTTAGAAACTTGGGGAGCAACAAAGATGGCTGGGTAGCAGCAGCCAACCTTCTCACCCTCATCACAGAGTTCAAGTCCTCGCAGTCCCTCTGCAGCTCAGGTACACTGGCTCCATATGTCTGTCTGTCTGCCTCTTTCTCTTTCAGTCTCTCTCTCTCTCGGTTTGTGCAAGAGGGAACTGTATCTTGCTACCCAAATAGCTATTTTGAAAAGTGACAGGAGTGTGTCTGTATTTTGGTTTGTTTTAGAAGTATCTGTGGACTCTAATGTAAACTAACTTGTGTGTGTTTTGTTGTGTTACAGAGGGCAGTGTAACTGGCAACCTCAGCACCTCCTCCAGCTGCAGTGAAACCTACACAAGTTTCTCTGACATCAAGCCCTAAAGTCCCGCCCCCTCTAAGCCCTGGAGACACAGCTACAGCGCCACCCAGTGGTTGGCTGTTCAAACGACACGTGCACTTTTTCCCTCTACTACTGTTCAAATCAAAATTGTATTTATCACATGCGCAGAACACAACTGGTGTAGCCTTTACAGTGAAATGCTTGCACACGTTGGTTTACATTACAGTCCATAGATACTTCACTCTCATACTGAAGTGGAGGCTGCCTGGAATGTAGCAGAAAGCAGTCTAATAGCTGCTTATCTGTCAATGTGAAGGAAGGTAATGAATGCTTTCCTCTGAACATACTCTACTCAGGGATAAGAGGTAGTGTCCTAGCCTTTTACTGTGATTGAGGGCTAGCACACATTGAGAACAGGAAGTTCAGGCCTCTCCCCTACCTGTTTGACAGAGATGAACAAGGAAGGACACACCGCTCCATTCACACACACAGGCAGGCTTTGTTAGCCTAGCGGTACCGCTCCTCCAACTCCAACAAGGTGACAGTGATATGGGAGCCAGGAGCTCCTCTTACTGAATCTCAACACTTCAACAGACAAACAAACAGACGCCTCAGTCTCTTTCTTGGGGGACTCTGGTAACCAGTTGTGTCATAATGTTTCTCTGTGTCAGGCAGTCAACCTCCTCAGTATGTCCAGTCCTCTCCTGAGTGACTTTAAAAATAGATGATGGATTTATATTTCATATGTTTCTACTGGATCCCAAGACAAACTAAACTGTAAAAGTGTTATGACAATCATTCTAGCAAGAATGCAAAATTAGAATGGAATTGTCATTAATTACTTTTTTGGAGTTTGGTCAACTGTGTATATCTATGGCTTTGTCCAGAGGCCCTCCAGCAGTCCTCTCCCTCCCTGTTTCTCCTTCCTCCACCTGTGCTGTCTGGGCTATTAGTGAACTCTTGGCTTTGTTCCCAGTGATCTGAGAGAGCTGGGCTTTAAACTACCAGGTGTTCCTTTTAGGCAGGGGCGATATTACAGGACGGTCAGATATCATAGATACTTCAACAATAACAGTGCTCAGGATGTTCTTCTGAATCATTTTCTCTTGGCTCAAAGTCCAATCCTATACACTACACAGAAATCCCCTGAAGATTGAGATTCCCATACAAATATTAATGTCAGGTCGATTGATGTTGAAATAACTGTACTGTACCAGAGAGTATAAACTTAAAAGGAAATATTTGTGTGCTTAATCAACGTGTATCAAGTTCATTTATTTGAGAAAGATATGTACAGATATTATTATCCTATACCTCGTATTTTCATTTAATGTGTATGTTGTGTATGAAGACCATGGATATGTTTTCGTGGGCCTAAGTATATCAAAGATATTTTATTAATTGGTTGGCGGAGCATGTTTCCATGGTAATTTCTCAACTCCTGAGAAGACATATATTAATAGAAATGTCATCCTTTTGCTCATTTGAGAATGCAGTCTGTACACTGAAAACCGAAGATGGAATATAACTATAACGTCGTGTGCTGAAAGAATGAATGATGGTTGTCTCAAATTTCAGCACGCGCAATAGGTTAGGTTTTAAACTGTTTGGGTTATAACCGTTTTAGTTATAACGGTTTTTATAACTTATTGTTCTACTGTATATCTTTTTCGATTTGCACCCAGTGAGATTACAATGTTGTTCCTGTGTGTCACATTGTTATGCAGCACATTGCCGCATTATTTTGTTCTTTATTTTCCTACGGTAACAAGTGTTGATACAGATGTTATATAATTAATGATATGCATTCATATCTGTGTATATGTGTAAATATGTATCTCTGAGGTGTATTATTAAAGTCGCTGAACAAAGTCAAACATCCTTTGCTTTAATCCAATGACTGTTTGTTTTTCTCATTATAAAACCATCAGATATCATTAAATGATGTAGTCGATCATTGCTCACTGTGTGGTCGTTAGTTTGTTTTAAATAATGTAACGTTGCAGCTACTGTCTTATTTTAATGTCGAGTTTCACTCTCCCAGCCTAGACATGTTTGAAACTCTATACATTTGAAATTGTTTCATATTTTCAATCTTTTTGTGATTTTGACATCACACAAAATAAAAACAGTACAGTATATGAATAGAAAACACCACGCACAACTCAAGTTAGGCTTCTACCAAAAATATTTTATGAAATATTTAATTGAGTGTATATTACTAGAAAGATTATTATTCACCTCTAGTTGCTCAGCTCTAGAAGCGTGATTTCCAGCGATCACGGAGGTTTGGTGAATACTGTTTTGTGAGCTGTAACTGATAGACCTACAGTAGGGCCATCTTGTTTCACCGGTTTAAGGGTCAAATGTACTTTTTCCCATTTATAAATCATTTGTACACAAAAAACACAGACATAATCAAAACATTGTTCGAGCATGTTTTCTAGAGCATAGCTGCTATTATTCATGAAATCTAAAAAACAATTGTGATCCGGATATGAAAATCCCTCAACGTCACAGGGAAAGGACCAATTGGCTGGTAGATAAATATTCAGTGTGCGCCGCCTATCCCGGGACTGTGGCTCATAACGAATCAGACCAAATGGAATTCTGCACTGCCTTCTTAAAAGATTCCGTACATTTTAATTCCACATACACATATTCCTCTGACGTTTTGCCCAGCATACAACACACCGCTGGCGTAACCAGAAAAAGCTGCTCGGTTACATTGAGAATCGAGACAGCAGCAGAGACAGCCGAGAGAAAAAATACTAAATAGACTCTTGCACCGTAAGTATTCCGTAATTTATTAGATCCTTACGAGATAGCTGCTAGGTAAAGTTAGGCAATTTTACCCCACAATTATTGTTCAAATGTTTCAAATTGATGCTGCCATTGTATTCAATCGATTCAAGTTTGAAACAATCTTGCTACTTAAATGCAGCCATTGCCCATCTGTTTAGCTGCTTTTCTGTAAAAACCAGTAGCTGCTAAAACGGTCCGATTTATGCATGTGACATCCATTCTATTAAAGGGAGTTTAAAAGCCCAAACGGTGTATCCCATAGTTGACATATTCGCACATGTCTTATTTGTTTTATTTCTGCGTGTCTACATTAATCTACATGTCATGTGAAGCCTTCATCCGGGAACGCTCTTCCCTCAACATGTTTTATGGTCCTTTAACACACAGGACAAGTAGAGTGCGTAAGCGTAATGTCACGCATCGAATGTGTCAATTCTGGCTTTGTTTGTAACAGGGTTTGTTTTGCTTTAGCGCTAGCAAAGCTTTGCTTCCGTGCAGTAGGATAGGAACACCAATGAACAGTGAAGACAGAGAGAGGCCGTCGCATAGGCTGCTATTCTGTCTCGCCAGCTGTCATTCTCTATTAGGCCTACAGTAACAACTTCATCGAAATGTTCTTCTTATAAATAATTACTTAATTTAAAGACATTGGACCTTGACCTACCATGTTACATTTGTAGTTTGGCTCCTTGTTTTGTTATTATTCATTAATTTATGTATTTATCCAGCCAGACTAGTTTGGTGTTCTCCAGCTTTAATGGATAATTATTTGTGCCTTCATATTTTTTAAATCAGACAGGATGTGTGATGTAAATGTATGTTTTGAAAGTGTCAGATTGGCTACCAACATTCACAATCTTAGACCAGGCATAAACAACTGTCACCCAGACTGCACCTCGACATAGGTTAGATTGTGTCTCACCATTTTTTTAAAGAGTACCCTATGGCATGTCTGACAAGCTGCATAGGCTTATGTCATCAGTGATGTAGTCAGTGCAGGGACTGTCATGATGCTCAGTGCCCCTTTAGGTAACTCTAGGCCTTATGGGAGTTTTATTTCAGCCGCAGCGCCATGTACTGTGTTGGCTCTAACCACAGATCTAGGACCAGATTACCCTACCGCCAATCATAGCCTTCACCATTAGGGGGTTGGGAAATATCTGACCAGATCTGTGGTTAGGGTGGTTATCTGTGGTTAGGGGTGGTTATCTGTGGTTAGGGGGTGATTAGAGGCCAGAATGATGATGGTGGGTTGATGATAAAGATAACAGGCAAAATGGCTGCAGAACATCTCCTGAAATAGAACAACCCATTGGAGTGTTCTATCAGTCTGTTTTGTCTGGGTTCCGTTTGCATTCAGTCTGAGAGTTCTGAGTTGTTCCGTCTGTATTCTTTCTGCCTTGCGTCTGTGATGAGGTTGTGTGTGTTTGTTCATGGAGCTCTGGGACTGGACTCCATCTTGACTGATGGAGATGGAATCATGTCAGGCCCTGTGAAGGGCAGTACCTCTCCCCTCTCTCCTGCTTCAGTCTCTCTCCTACTACTGTAACCATTTTCATGATTTATAAATGACTCCATATAGCTCCATAAATGACTCCCTATAGCTTGTTTAGCAAAAAAATCGATGCATTCGCAACCATGGAGCAAAACAGGCAGGGTTGGCTTTGAATCAATGGATTGTTGACATGTAAACTTATATTGTTATTGTCACATGCATAGTAAACAACAGGTGTAGACTAACAGTGAAATGCTTACGGGACCTTCCCAACAATGCAGAATAGAAAAAGGAATAAATCCACAATGAGCAATGATGGCTTGGCTATATACATGGGGTACCAGTACCGAGCCGATGTGCAGGGGTACGAGGGATTCGAGGTAGATATGTACTTATAGGTAGGGGTAAAGTGACTTGTTAACAGGATAGATGATATGTAATGAGTGTGTGTTTGGCGACGGTGTGAGTGTGTGTATGTGTTGGAGTGTCTGTGTGGGTAGAGTCCAGCTTGTATGCATAGAGTCAAAAAGAGTTAGTGCATTATTTTCGTGACGATGTCAGCTAACCTATCTGGCTGTAGATCAACTATTTTCCAGTTTCACATCTAATCAACCAATGCTAGATATTTGGTGAGATGAGTTTAATTTAATATGCTATGTAATACCAGGATATTGTTAGATGAGGTTAATGTAATATGCTATGTAATACCAGGGTATTTAATGTAATAGATGTAATACCAGGGTATTGTTAATTAATGTAATATGCTATGTAATACCAGGATATTGTTAGATGAGGTTAATGTAATATGCTATGTAATACCAGGGTATTGTTAGATGAGATTAATTTAATATGCTATGTAATACCAGGGTATTGTAAAATGAGATTAATTTAATATGCTATTTAATACCAGGGTATTGTTAGATGAGGTTAGTTTATTTAATATGCCTATTGTAATACCAGGATGTCAGTTAGTTTATTAATATGCCTATTGTAATACCAGGTTGTCGTGTTAGTTTATTAATATGCCTATTGTAATACCAGGGTGTCGGTTAGATGAGGTTAGTTTATTTAATATGCCTATTGTAATACCAGGTTGTCGGTTAGTTTATTAATATGCCTATTGTAAAACCAGGGTGTCGGTTTGTTTATTAATATGCCTATTGTAAAACCAGGGTGTCGGATTCGTTTATTAATATGCCTATTGTAATACCAGGTGTCGGTTAGATCAAATCAAATCAAATCAAATTTATTTATATAGCCCTTCGTACATCAGCTGATATCTCAAAGTGCTGTACAGAAACCCAGCCTAAAACCCCAAACAGCAAGCAATGCAGGTGTAGAAGCACGGTGGCTAGGAAAACTCCCTAGAAAGGCCAAAACCTAGGAAGAAACCTAGAGAGGAACCAGGCTATGTGGGGTGGCCAGTCCTCTTCTGGCTGTGCCGGGTGGAGATTATAACAGAACATGGCCAAGATGTTCAAATGTTCATAAATGACCAGCATGGTCGAATAATAATAAGGCAGAACAGTTGAAACTGGAGCAGCAGCACAGTCAGGTGGAAGTTGAAACTAGAGCAGCAGCATGGCCAGGTGGACTGGGGACAGCAAGGAGTCATCATGTCAGGTAGTCCTGGGGCATGGTCCTAGGGCTCAGGTCAGTTGAAACTGGAACAGCAGCATGTCCAGGTGGACTGGGGACAGCAAGGAGTCATCATGTCAGGTAGTCCTGGAGCTCAGGTCCTAGGGCTCAGGTCCTCCGAGAGAGAAGAAAGAAAGAGAAAGGAGAGAATTAGAGAACGCACACTTAGATTCACACAGGACACCGAATAGGACAGGAGAAGTACTCCAGATATAACAAACTGACCCCAGCCCCCCGACACATAAACTACTGCAGCATAAATACTGGAGGCTGAGACAGGAGGGGTCAGGGGCACTGTGGCCCCATCCGAGGTCACCCCGGACAGGGCCAAACAGGAAGGATATAACCCCACCCACTTTGCCAAAGCACAGCCCCCACACCACTAGAGGGATATCTTCAACCACCAACTTAGTTAGATGAGGTTAGTTGATTTAATATGCCTATTGTAGTACCAAGGTGTTGTTTAGTTTATTTAATATGCCTATTGTAATACCAGGGTGTCGGGGTGTTGATGAGGTTAGTTTATTAATATGCCTATTGTAATACCAGGTTGTCGGTTAGTTTATTTAATATGCCTATTGTAAACCAGGGTGTCGGTTAGTTTATTAATATGCCTATTGTAATACCAGGTTGTCGGTTAGATGAGGTTAGTTTATTTAATATGCCTATTGTAAAACTAGGGTGTCGGTTAGTTTATTAATATGCCTATTGTAATACCAGGGTGTCGGTTAGTTTATTAATATGCCTATTGTAGTACCAGGGTGCCGGTTTGTTTATTAATATGCCTATTGTAGTACCAGGGTGTCGGTTAGTTTATTAATATGCCTATTGTAGTACCAGGGTGTCGGTTAGTTTATTAATATGCCTATTGTAATACCAGGTTGTCGGTTTGATGAGGTTAGTTTATTAATATGCCTATTGTAGTACCAGGGTGTCGGTTAGTTTATTTAAAAAGCCTATTGTAATACCAGGGTGTCAGTTTGATGAGGTTAGTTTATTAATATGCCTATTGTAATACCAGGTTGTCGGTTAGTTTATTTAATATGCCTATTGTAATACCAGGGTGTTGGTTAGTTGAGGTTAGTTTATTTAATATGCCTATTGTAATACCAGGTTGTCGGTTAGTTTATTTAATATGCCTATTGTAATACCAGGGTGTTGGTTAGTTGAGGTTAGTTTATTTAATATGCCTATTGTAATACCAGGTTGTCGGTTAGTTTATTTAATATGCCTATTGTAGTACCAGGGTGTCGGGTTAGATGAGGGTTAGTTTATTTAATATGCCTATTGTAATACCAGGGTGTCGGTTAGATGAGGTTAGTTTATTTAATATGCCTATTGTAAAACCAGGGTGTCGGTTAGATGAGGTTAGTTTATTAATATGCCTATTGTAATACCAGGGTGTCGGTTAGTTTATTAATATGCCTATTGTAGTACCAGGGTGTCGGTTCATTTATTAATATACCTATTGTAGTACCAGGGTGTCGGTTAGTTTATTAATATGCCTATTGTAATACCAGGATGTCGGTTAGTTTATTCATATGCCTATTGTAGTACCAGGGTGTCGGTTCGTTTATTAATATGCCTATTGTAATACCAGGATGTCGGTTAGTTTATTTAAAAAGCCTATTGTAAAACCAGGGTGTCAGTTAGATGAGGTTAGTTTATTTAATATGCCTATTGTAATACCAGGTTTTCGGTTAGTTTATTTAATATGCCTATTGTAATACCAGGGTGTCGGTTAGATGAGGTTAGTTTATTTAATATTCCTATTGTAAAACCAGGGTGTCGGTTAGATTATTAATATGCCTATTGTAGTACCAGGGGTGTCGGTTAGTTTATTAATATGCCTATTGTAATACCAGGGTGTCGGTTAGTTTATTAATATGCCTATTGTAGTACCAGGGTGTTCCATTTATTAATATGCCTATTGTAATACCAGGGTGTCGGTTAGATGAGGTTAGTTTATTTAATATGCCTATTGTAATACCAGGGTGTCGGTTAGATGAGGTTAGTTTATTATGCCTATTGTAATACCAGGGTGTCGGTTAGTTTATTAATATGCCTATTGTAGTACCAGGGTGTCGGTTAGTTTATTAATATGCCTATTGTAATACCAGGGTGTCGGTTAGTTTAATTAATATGCCTATTGTAATACCAGGGTGTCGGTTAGTTTAATTAATATGCCTATTGTAATACCAGGGTGTCGGTTAGTTTAATTAATATGCCTATTGTAATACCAGGGTGTCGGTTAGTTTAATTAATATGCCTATTGTAATACCAGGGTGTCGGTTAGTTTAATTAATATGCCTATTGTAGTACCAGGTGTGTCCTATTGTAATACCAGGGTTAGTTTAATTAATATGCCTATTGTAATACCAGGGTGTCGGTTTGTTTAATTAATATGTTTTAATACCAGGGTAGTTTAATTAATATGCCTATTGTAATACCAGGCTGTTGGTTTGTTTTAATTAATATGCCTATTGTAATACCAGGGTGTTGGTTTGTTTAATTAATATGCTCTATTGTAGTTGTCGGTTAGTTTTAATTAATATGCCTATTGTAATACCAGGCTGTTGGTTTTGTTTAATTAATATGCCTATTGTAATACCAGGGTGTTGGTTTGTTTAATACCTATTGGGTGGGTGTCGGTTAGTTTAATTAATATGCCTATTGTAGTACCAGGGTGTGGTTTGTTTAATTAATATCCCTATTGTAATACCAGGGTGTTGGTTTGTTTAATTAATATGCCTATTGTAAATACCAGGGTGTTGGTTTGTTTAATTACTATTGTAATGCCTGTTGGTTTGTTTAATTGTAGTACCAGGTGTCGGTTAGTTTAATTAATATGCCTATTGTAATACCAGGTGTTGGTTTGTTTAATTAATATGCCTATTGTAATACCAGGGTGTTGGTTAGTTTAATTAATATGCCTATTGTAGTACCAGGGCGTCGGTTAGTTTAGTGTATGCCTATTGTAATACCAGGGTGTTGGTTTGTTTAATTAATATGCCTATTGTAATACCAGGTGTTGGTTTGTTTAATTAATATGCCTATTGTAGTACCAGGGTGTCGGTTAGTTTAATTAATATGCCTATTGTAATACCAGGGTGTTGGTTTGTTTAATTAATATGCCTATTGTAATACCAGGGTGTCGGTTAGTTTATTTAATATGCCTATTGTAATACCAGGGTGTTGGTTTGTTTAATTAATATGCCTATTGTAATACCAGGGTGTTGGTTTGTTTAATTAATATGCCTATTGTAGTACCAGGGTGTCGGTTAGTTTATTTAATATGCCTATTGTAATACCAGGGTGTCTGTTTGTTTAATTAATATGCCTATTGTAATACCAGGGTGTTGGTTTGTTTAATTAATATGCCTATTGTAATACCAGGGTGTTGGTTGTTTAATTAATATGCCTATTGTAGTACCAGGGTGTCGGTTTAATTAATATGCCTATAATACTGTGTTGGTTTGTTTAATTAATATGCCTATTGTAATACCAGGGTGTTGGTTTGTTTAATTAATATGCCTATTGTAATACCAGGGTGTTGGTTTGTTTAATTAATATGCCTATTGTAATACCAGGGTGTCGGTTTGTTTAATTAATATGCCAGGGTGTTGGTTTGTTTAATTAATATGTAATACCAGGGTGTCGGTTTGTTTAATTAATATGCCTATTGTAATACCAGGGTGTTGGTTTGTTTAATTAATATGCCTATTGTAATACCAGGGTGTCGGTTTGTTTATTTAATATGCCTATTGTAATACCAGGGTGTTGGTTTGTTTGTAATACCAGGGTAATATGCCTATTGTAATACCAGGGTGTTGGTTTGTTTAATTAATATGCCTATTGTAGTACCAGGGTGTCGGTTAGTTTATTTAATATGCCTATTGTAATACCAGGGTGTCTGTTTGTTTAATTAATATGCCTATTGTAATACCAGGGTGTTGGTTTGTTTAATTAATATGCCTATTGTAGTACCAGGGTGTTGGTTTGTTTAATTAATATGCCTATTGTAGTACCAGGGTGTCGGTTAGTTTATTTAATATGCCTATTGTAATACCAGGGTGTTGGTTTGTTTAATTAATATGCCTATTGTAATACCAGGGTGTTGGTTTGTTTAATTAATATGCCTATTGTAATACCTATTGTAATACCAGGGTGTTGGTTTGTTTAATTAATATGCCTATTGTAATACCAGGGTGTTGGTTTGTTTAATTAATATGCCTATTGTAATACCAGGGTGTCGGTTTGTTTAATTAATATGCCTATTGTAATACCAGGGTGTCGGTTTGTTTTAATTAATATGCCTATTGTAATACCAGGGTGTCGGTTTGTTTAATTAATATGCCTATTGTAATACCAGGTGTTGGTTTGTTTAATTAATATGCCTATTGTAATACCAGGGTGTCGGGTGTTATTTTGTTTAATTAATATGCCTATTGTAATACCAGGGTGTTTAGTTTATTTAATATGCTATTGTAATAATTTGGTTGTTAATATGCCTATTGTAATACCAGGGTGTCGGTTTGTTTAATTAATATGCCTATTGTAATACCAGGGTGTCGGTTTGTTTAATTAATATGCCTGTAATACCAGGGTGTTGGTTAGATGATGTAAGTTTATTTAATTGTCATACCAGGGTGTTGGTTAGATGATGTAAGTTTATTTAATTGTCATACCAGGGTGTTGGTTAGATGATGTAAGTTTATTTAATTGTCATACCAGGGTGTTGGTTAGATGATGTAAGTTTATTTAATTGTCATACCAGGGTGTTGGTTAGATGATGTAAGTTTATTTAATTGTCATACCAGGGTGTTGGTTAGATGATGTAAGTTTATTTAATTGTCATACCAGGGTGTTGGTTAGATGATGTAAGTTTATTTAATTGTCATACCAGGGTGTTGGTTAGTGCTGGGCGATATTGCCAAAAATCCATATCAAGCTAAATTCATTGAATTATCACGATAACAATACATTTATACGTTTATAACATTTAATGTGTACCACAGTTATTATTTTTTATTACCCTTAAAACTACTACAACTACTTTGAATGTTGTAGCTATCATTTGTCCTATAAACAATAACCCATATTAACAAACGTATATAATTTTCATAATTCACATTTCTCTAGTAGCACCCTATAGATTATTTATGTAATGACTGATATCAGCAAAATGTTCACGATAAGTGGTCAGTGTCGATCATTTTCAGTTTATCGTCCTAGCTCTAGTGTCAGTACAAGACAACAACCTTGCTGTTCTAGGCCCATGACAAGAAATACAACCAATTTCTTTAGGAAAGGCTAAAAGCATTCTCCTTATTTTTAAAAATATATTTATTTAACCTTATTTAGCTAGGCGAGTCAGTTAAGAACAAATTCTTATTTACAATGACGGCTACCAAAAGGCCTCCTCGGGCACAGGGGCTGGGATTACAAATAAATCAAATGTAAATATAGGACAAAACACACATCCAGGGAAAATCAGTTTATTTGTAAAATATTACATACTGTAGGCCCCTAGTCTGTTACTAGACATCCGATAATGTACCCAAGTCTGTGAATTGTGTCCAACTGGGCCTAGGCTACATCCAGGATCCTTGGTTTCATCCAATCGCTCCTCATATCCGTAGGCTTCGTGTATGTTTATAAAGTAGGCTAGCAGCCTTTTATTTCCCTGGTTGAGCATGTTGTGGCGTGTCTGAATCAGGATTATCCCTTCCATTATGGACTCATGCAGTTGCCTGTCCAGAGACATTTAGCCTCTCATTCTTGTTTAATTATGATTGATGGGTTGTTATTAAAGTTGCATTAATCAAATCAAATGTTATTTATCACATGCTTTGTAAACAACAGGTGTGGGACTAACAGTGAAATGCTTACTTACGGGTCCTTTTCCAACATTGCAGAGCCAAAGATACTACGTATACTGTGTTTACTTCACAGCTTCATGGGAAATGTAGTTTTCTGAACAGGTCTGGGTGGGGAGAGCGGGGTTGGGTAGAGAGGGGGCTCCTTTCTTGCTTGTAGTCAGTGAGTGGGATAGAAATAGGATTTTCTTGGGTTCACTGTCCTGCGTTTGCGCTGGGGCTTTTCAGGGGTGACTGCAAGCATACCAAACATCCAGATAGAAATGGATAGTGTAGAACAGACATTCTCTTGCATGAAGAAAAAGGGAATAGGGAATCCCATCTGCTCTACATGATGTGCAAGGCTGTGAGCGATGCAGTCCACTGACTAGTCTCCTGCTGTGGACTGTGATCAAGGTGACAAGCTCCTGGCATCAGTCTGTCTGTTCTGTTTTGGGAGGAATAGAGGTAATACCGTCACGCTCAGCACTAAGGATTAACAGTCACAAGTTATACTCACCCCCACCCTCTCTCACACCTCTCTCTGAGAGTTTGTTTCAGCAGCTAGGTTATCCTTCATGTTGGCATCAAACACTCCATGACAATAATGTTGTAAGATTCTTGCTAGAATGTAAACTGTGTTAGAACGCTAGGTGCCAACATGGCGAACCATTGGAATCCTAAATCTCAAACGGAGTTGTCCTAACTTTACACTGGCCATGGTAGGCTATTTCAGTATTTCGGACGCACATTGTTGAGACATCCTCTTGAGTGATGAAATGCACACACCTATTATCTGTCCTCTGGCTGCCTTTTGTTTTGTTGTCATGACAACCATGAATGCAGTGAGGTGTGCAGAGTGTAGTCTGACTCAGCGTAAGCGGGTATTGCTTATGCCCTTTTATAAATCACTGCGAGATCCCAGGGGAAGACTGCGCTCTTCTTTCTGTGGGTGTATCTCAATACAATTGCCTTCCTCTCCTTGTCTCATCTCCTCCATCACGAATGTTCTTCAGTCCTGGTCTGGGACACCCTCAGAGGATGCAGGCATTTGTTTGTTCATTTCACATCAATGTAGATGAACTGGAGGAGATTAGAAGAAGATACTTCAGATGCACCCCATGTCAAGTAAGGGGAGAAATGCCTGTGGTACACTGATATATGGTATAATTAAGCAATAAGGCTCGGGGGGCAATATACCACGGCTAAAAGCTGTTCTTATGCAAAAACCCAATGTGGAGTGCCTGGATACAACCCTTAGCCGTGGTTTATTGATCATATACCACAAACCCCCAAGGTGCCTTATTGCTATTATAAACTGGTTACCAACCTAATTAGAACAGTAAAAATATGGTTTGTCATACCTGTGATATACCAGTTTTCAGCATTCAGGGCTCGAACCACCCAGTTTATAACGTGTGATATACACTGAGTGTACAAAACATTAAGAACACCTCCCAAATATTGGCTTGCACCTCAGTTCTTCTGGGCATGGACTCTACAAGGTGTTGAAAGCTTCCCACAGGGATGCTGGACCATGTCGACGCAAATGCTTCCCACATTTGTGTCAAGTTGGCTGGATGTCCTTTGTGTGGTGGAATATTCTTGAAACACACAGGAAACTGTTGTGAAAAACCCAGCAGCGTTGCAGTTCTTGACACAAACCACTGTGCCTGGCACCTACTACCATACCCCATTCAAAGGCACTTCAATCTTTTGTCTTGTCCATTCAACCTCTGAATAGCAAACATAGACAATCCATCTCAATTGTCCAAAGGCTTAAAATTCCTTCTTTAACCTGTCTCCTCCCCTTCATCTATATTGATTGAAGTGGATTTAACAAGTGGCATCAATAAGGGATCATAGCTTACACACTGTTGTCATTCTCTCAACCAGCTTCATGAGGTAGTCACCTGGAATGCATTTGTTAAAAGCTAATTTGTGGAATGTCTTTCATTTGATAAATGTGTTTGAGCCAATCAGTTGTGTTGTGACAAGGTGGGGGGTATACAAAAGATAGATAAAAGACCAAGTCCATATTATGGCAAGAACAGCTCAAATAAACAAAGAGAAACGACAGTCAGTCATTACTTTAAGACATGAAGGTCAGTCAATTCGGAACATTTCAAGAACTTTGAAAGTTTCTTCAAGTACAGTCGCATAAACCATCAAGCGCTATGATGAAACTGGCTTTCATGAGGACCACCACAGGAAAGGAAGACCCACAGTTACCTCTTGAGGAAGTTTCTTCTGCAATTCAGAATGCAAAATAAATGCTTCAGAGTTCAAGTGCAGAAATCTCAACATCAACTGTTCAGAGGAGACACCACAATCAAATTTCTGCAAAGAAACCACTGCTTAAGAGACTTGCTTGGGCCAAGAAACACAAGCAATGGAAATGAAACCAGTGGAAATCTGTCCTTTTTTTTCGGAGTCCAAATTTTGTTTTTGGTTCCAACCGCTCTGACTTTGTGAGACGCGGAGTAGGTGAACGGATGATCTCCGCATGTGTGGCCCCACCATGAATCATGGAGATGTGATGGTGTGGGGTGCTTTTCTGGTGACTTAACAAGCATTGCTACAACAGCATTCTGCAGCAATATGCCATCCCATCTGGTTTGCACTTAGTCCCACTATCATTTATTTTTCAACAGGACAATGACCCAACACACCTCCAGACTATGAAAGGGATATTTGACCAAGAAGGAGAGTGATGGAGTGCTGCATTAGAGGACCTGGCCTCCATAATCACCTGACCTCAACCCAATTGAGATGGTTTGGGATGAGTTGGACCGCAGTGGTATTTTGGGATTTTATTAGTATCCCCATTAGCTGTTGCAAAAGCAGCAGCTACTCTTCCTGGGGGCCACACAACTTGAAACATGACATAATAATGAACATTAATAGACAAGAACAGAACTACAGACATTTTTTTTTAAAGGCACAAGTAGCCTACATTTCAACGCATACACCAACTATCTAGGTCAAATAGGGAGAGGCGTTGTGCTGTGAGGTGTTTCTTTGTCTATTTTTTTTTTTAAACTGGTTTGCCATTTATTTGAGCAATATGAGATGGAATGGAGTTCCATGCAATAATGGCTCTATATAATACAGTACAGTATTTTTCTGGATTTGGGGACAGTGAAAAGACCCTGGTGGCATGTCTGGTGGGGTAAGTGTGTGTCAGAGCTTGTGTAAATTGACTATGCAAACAATTTGGGATTTTCAAAAAAGAGGGGGCCTAGAGAGCTGCCCTGCGGTACACCACACTTTACATGTTTGACATTAGAAGCTTCCATTAAAGAAAACCCTTTTTTATAATAGATTCCCATATTGTGGATTTAGAGCGGAGATTGAAAACTGAGCTGAGGTTCAGCAACAGTTTATGGTCAATAATATCAAAGGCAGCACTGAAATCTAACAGTACAGCTCCCACAATCTTCATATTATCATTTGTCAGTGCAGTACATGTTGAGTTTCCTTCTCTATAAGCATGCTGAAAGTCTGTTGTTATTTTGTTTACAGAGAAATAGCAATGTTTTTGGTCAAACACATTTTTTTACCAACAGTTTGCTAAGAGCTGGCAGCAAGCTTATAGGTCTGCTGTTTGAACAAGTAAAGACCGCTTTACCACTGTTGGGTAGCGGAATTATTTTGTTTCCAGGCCTGAGAACGGAGACTTAAAGATTAAAGATGTGACAGATAGGAGTGGCTATAGAGTCCACTACCATCCTCAGTAGCTTTCATCTAAGCTGTCAATGCCATGAGGTTTGTCATTATTGATCGATTTAAAAAAAAAAAAAAAATCACCTCTCCCACACTAACTTTACAAAATTCAAACTTCCAATGCTTTTCTTTCATTATGTTTTTTTTTTTTTTTTTGCATGATTATGATGGCTCACCGTCCGTTGTTGGCATTTCCTACCTAAGTTTGCCCACTTTGCCAATGAAGTAATGATTAAAAATAATTGGCAAATTAAATGGTTTTGTGATGACTAAGCCATCTGATTCGATGAAAGATGGTGTTGTTTGTCTTTCTGCCCTTAAATTCATTTTTTTATTCCATCATTCTTCATATATTTTTGATCTTGGCTTCATAAAGTACAGTTTGCAGACAGACTTCTCGCTCAACCATAGGGTTTTGTTGAGATTAGTCACATTTCTTCATTTGTAGTAATTCAAGAAGTTTCTTAAAACAAGTGCAGCGTGGATGCTTTGAATCAATCAGATATTTTGAACATCATCCACATAAGTCACAGCTAAATCTCTTATACACACTATTTTAGGCCCAGCTGTTGGAACTTTGTCTTTCCTGGATATAGCCACTATATTGTGAACACTGCATTCAATGGGTAATGACACTTGTTCCTGTAGTGTTTGTAAACATGAGATAGCCTTCCTTTCTCAGAACAAGTAATAGACTGATGAGCTTCAGAAGACAATTATTTGATTCTAGCCATTTTGAGCCTGTAATCAAACTACAAATGCTGAGATAACTCAACTCATCTAAAGAAGGCCAGTTTTATTGCTTCTTAATCAGGACAACAGTTTTCAGCTGTGCTAACATAATTTCAAAATGGTTTTCTAATGATCAATTAGCCTATTAAAATGATAAACTTGGATTAGAAACACAACGTGCCTTGAAACACAGGAGTGATGGTTGTTGATAATGGGCCTCTGTACACCTATGTAGATATTCCATTAAATATCAGCATTTCCAGCTACAATACTCATTTACAACATTAACAATGTAGTTCACACTGTATTTCTGATCAATTTTATGTTATTTTAATGGACAAAAATGCTTTTCTTTTCAAAACAAGACATTTCTAAGTGACCCCAAACTTTTGAATGGTAGTGTATGTATTTTCCCGAAGGATTCTTTTGATCTGAGAATGTCCTATCCTATCTGAGGAAATGAGAAGCATCACATCTTCCAATAATTTTTTTCTGAATTGGGACTTTTAAATAAATTATCTGCCTCTGATAGTTTTTTTTTTTTTTTTTTGCTGAAAAAAACTGGAGTTTCAATCAGACGGACGATATAAATAAGCAATGTGGCCCGAGGGCGGGTATATGGCCAATATACCAGGGCTAAGGGCTGTTCCTATGCATGATGCAACACGGATACAGACCTTAGCAGTGGTATACTGGCCATATATCACAAACCCCTGAGGTGCCTTATTGCTATTATAAACTGGTTACCAACGTAATTAGAGCAGTAAAAATAAATGTTTTGTCGTACCCGTGGTATACGGTCTGATATACCGCAGCTGTCAGCCAATCAGCATTCAGGGCTCAAACTACCCAGTTGTGTAATTTATATGTTATCGATAGATAGGGGTATAATGTGTGTGTTTTTTAAGGCTGCCAGGAGAGACCCCAAGGAGAGGCCCAGCCACCATGCCGCTGTTCGGTAAATCCCACAAGAATCCCGCCGACATCGTCCGGACTCTGAAGGAGAACATGGCCATCCTGGTCAAACAAGACAAGAAAACAGAAAAGGTGTGACGCATCTTCATAACATGAGTCCTTACACCACGAATCCTCACTAAACAAATCCTTACAACACCTCACTAAACAAATCCTTACAACACAAGTCCTCACTAAACAAATCCTTACAACACAAACCAGTACTTCCCTTAGAAAAGGCCCACAAGCAGGTGTTGTGTAACATTGCTGTTGGGGCCTCGGTGTACCTCCTTCTATTTGATCCGATCAGTCAGTTGGTGTGGTTATTATTACGGTGCACCTCTAGCTGACACTGGGCTGTGAAAGCAGCATCGCTGCCTGGCCGTTCCTTCATTGACACCCAGCTGTAAAGGCCCTCTCCACCATGGGACTGTTAGAGAGGGGCTGTCCAGACAGAACTCCCAGTAACCTGGCTCTGGGCTGGAACTGCTTCAGCTCTAACCACACACAGCCAGGCTATAGTGATCTCAATACAGTCCATTCCTGTCATATGCAATGCTGATATCCAGAGAAAGTCAATAATAATGTGTCTTATGATTGGGCCTGAGGCTGAGACACAAGTGTATACAGAGCTGTACCTCCATAGGTAGTCAATTAAATGTCTCCCTCTTGTGGGCAACTCAAGTATAATACCATGGCAGTTTTTTTTAAATAAACAGCATAACATTATTAGCAGCAATACTGTTAGAAGTACATATTGTGCCTGTGTGTCTAACTGGTGTCCCTGTCCCAGGCATCAGAGGAGGTGTCTAAGTGTCTTGTGGCCATGAAGGAGATACTATATGGGACCGGTGACAAGGAGCCTCACACAGAGACGGTGGCCCAGTTGGCCCAGGAGCTCTACAACAGCGGCCTGCTCATCTCCCTGGTGGAAAACCTGCAGGTCATTGACTTTGAGGTGAGACTGAGCCAAAGCCGGACCATCAGGGTCGTGTTCATTAGGCAACAAATGGAAGAAAACAGTCTGAAACAAGGAGGCTTTCGTTTTTAAACGTTTTCCATTGCATGTCCCCAGGGGAAGAAGGACGTGTGTCAAATCTTCAACAACATCCTGCGGAGGCAGATCGGCACCCGCAGCCCCACCGTTGAGTACTTCTGCTCTCACCAAGAGGTGCTGTTTGTGCTGCAAAAAGGGTGAGGTTCTCTCACACACACACACACACACACACACACACACACACACACACACACACCATGTACCACAGCTGACCACAGCCAATGGTATGATACTCAGTGACGTCTGCATGTGTCCCTCTTCCTGCAGGTATGAGACCCCTGGGTCTGCGCTGAACTGTGGCATCATGCTGAGGGAGTGTATCAGACACGAGCCCCTGGCCAAGCTGGTTCTCCACTCAGAACACTTCCAGGACTTCTTCAATTACGTAGAGATGGAGACCTTCGACATCGCCTCAGACGCTTTCGCCACCTTCAAGGTCAGATTACACAAGATTTGAAAGCATCTTTGGGTCCTGGAAAAACCTTGTATTAAACCCATATTAATAAGACTAGGATGGTCCGAGATGATATGCTAATCTTTACATTACTGTTGTATCTGTCCATGCCCATTTGTTGGAGAGTTGACAAAATGTATAGATCAGAAATGATTCGATGCAGCAGATGATATGCAATATTCAATGTTTGTTTTTGTGTGAATTAAAGTGAGCACGTTTCCTCCCCCATTCACAGGACCTGCTCACAAGACACAAGGTCCTGGTAGCTGAATATCTAGAACAGAATTATGATGCTGTAAGTGATATGTTCAACATTCTGCTGCCCTGGGAGCATTTACCTTTTATCAGATGGACTTCATGGAAAGAAAATGTTGTTTGTTGTTACACCCTCTGCCCTCTTGACAGAATTCGTGAAGGAATGAGTGAATGCAATTACGACGTCACACACTCGTACTCTCATTTCCATTTACCAGATGAATACACTGAAGTGTGTGTGTGTGCCGACAAACAAAACATGTTGATTGATGACCCATTCTCTACAATGAATGAGTGCATTTATACCACCCTTGACACACTAGCCACATACACTCCAGGCATCTGTGGTCACTGGCTTTCCCCACTTGCATAAGACCACCTTGTGTGTTGGTTGTAGTGTGGGGCTCAGGGAAGACCCCAGGGGAGAGCAGACAGGCCGGCTGGAGGCTGCTCGGGTTACAGGCCAGACACTAGCTCTACACTGGGCCGCACTAGGTTACAGAAGGCTGCTTTCATGCCAAAGGCTGCTGGAGGCTTATCTCACACACACACACACACTCTGGCCCAAACAGCACACCCTGATAAGGGTCCTTTTCAGACCTGACTGAGAGATGTTAGAGAATATATCAACTTCAACAGACATTCCATCCCATTTAACTATCTGAAACGCCTATTTAATTCTATGAACATTTTTTTTTAAAAATATTGTGAATTTATTTTGAGCCACTTTTGACTGTTGAGATGCAGCCACCCCTCAGCCTGTTCCTTTATATCTTTGCAGATCTTTGACCAGTATGAGAAGTTATTACACTCTGATAACTATGTGACAAAGAGACAGTCATTAAAGGTGTGTTCTATTATTCACGTTTTACATGGATTATTTATAGACTAAAACTTTGCATGCTATTATGGTGTTGATTATCTTGCTTCGTAGTAAATATTTGCATACTCTGGTCTTTGTGTTTGTTTATGTAGTTGTTGGGAGAGCTTCTGTTGGACAGGCATAACTTCACAGTGATGACCCGGTACATCAGCAAGCCTGAAAACCTGAAGCTGATGATGAACCTACTGAGGGACAAGAGCCCTAACATACAATTTGAGGCCTTCCACGTCTTCAAGGTAGGAAACAAAAGCCGTTCCCTGAGCCGTTCATATACAAAGTCTGGCAAACTGGCATCCATGTTGGCCCCAAACATTCCATGGCATTACCATTGGGTTCTTACTAGAATGTAATTGCCGATATCAATGTAATGTACAGAGCTGACAGGCTGACCCCTCCACCCAGGTGTTTGTGGCGAACCCCAACAAGACGCAGCCCATCATAGACATCCTGCTGAAGAACCAGCCCAAACTCATCGACTTCCTTAGCAACTTCCAGAAGGACCGCATGGACGACGAGCAATTCAACGACGAGAAGACCTACCTAATCAAACAGATCCGAGACCTAAAGAAACCCGCCTCTTAAAACCCTTACCCCCGTTAGTCCCCAAACCCTTCCCCTTAGCTATGACCTTACCCTAACCTTTACTTTTTATTGTCGACAAAATACATTGACAATAATGATTCAATTGCTTAATATCAAAGACATTATTTTTCTTGGTTCCTTAAACTTGCTGAGAATAGTTCTTAATCAGATTTTTTTTTTTCATTGTTTTTACTTTAAATGAACCCTTTTCTTATTAGTGTGTAGTGTTCCACAACGGGAAGGGATTTCCTCTCTTGGGGGGAACCAATGCTTAGAGTCCTTAGGTGATTGGCTGAGTGAGCTGTGGAGACCACTGGTCATCACTTTAATTGGCAAATATTTTTTTGAAAATGTTTTCTTTTCATTGCCACTTGCAGGCACGAGCCAGGCTAGATAGTTCCCACTTCTTTATAATACTCTCCCTATCTAACCACAGTACAACTGAAGTATCCAGAATCATAGGAATTGCTATTTCCCTATTAGAGGATCGAAATGGTATTCTCAAATGTTCCATAGAACTCCCTCTTCAGACTCACATTCCCTGCTAGTCTTACTCCTGTGGTTGTACTTCCACTATTTACACTTAAGTTATGTTTCAACGCTGTAGTAGGTCCTCTGACATGACAACTCTACATTTGATCTTACAAGGAACATATAAGATGTCTGGTGATCAGCAGGGCCATTCTTCTTACTGCTAACCTTCGTATAGAATATGACTTATCAATAGTTTTGATAATTGATTCTCCACAGATGGCTGGTAGCACTTTCTATATCATTCAACGCTAAAGGAGCAATTCCTTTTGGTTTATTTTTGGGCTGATGAAGTAGAATCCTGTTACAGGAAACTATCTTGATGATTAAAAAAAAAAGAGTTTGTCTTGTGTATTAGAACTGGTTTTAACCCATAAGTAAGTGCTATTGCAGACAGAAAAAACTTAATTTTTTTTTCTGTACGAAAGTGATTTCTTTTAACTTGTTTTCTTATTTAGATGGAGGGGGGGATGGTTGGAACACACTAACAGTAGGGGTACATACAGAGATGCCTTTTTGTTTTCCCTTTTTGTTGTATTTTAAATACTTTTTTCTAGGGCGGAGCTTAATTCTTATTTAGAAAAATATGGTCTGGTTGAACATATTAGTCGTGATTAAGCAATGAACCTTGAACTCACTATATTTGAGTTGTGCAGTTGAAATAATATTTTATTTTAAACTTATTGCAGTTCATTGATCGCATCATAAAACTAGGAACGGGGAGGCCAAAACTCAGGACTATGATTGTCCAGGAAAGTTAATATTCCAGTAAACTGGATAAGGTAGAAGAAGCATCTTGCTCTGAATATATATTTTTTTGACATGTAGCTTGTTTTGGGGGGAAATCTAAATTAAATAACCTCAGACAAATTGAGCCAATGCATATTTTAATCGTGGTGGTTGAGCTTAGTTACAATACATCTAAATTGAAAATATTAACTAACTAATATGGCTCTTCAATGTAATATTGAATAATACATGTGATGGGCACCATGCCATGAGACAAGTGATTGTTCTTTAAATTGCCAAATACTTTTTATACAATGTTAGATTGGACTTGACACACAAGGGATAGTATTCTCAATGCCCTTGTCGTTTTGGTGAAACTCCATCATTCTAGCCCTGTTCTATATCTGGTGCTAACATGCAATCTTGACTCATATTTCTAGACTAGTGTAGACAATAATTAATTGTGAACAGATCTTCCCTGACCACCTCTCGAGGTAGCCGGGGACAAATTGATTGGATGAAAGTTCAGTGGGCAGAGCTTAGTGACATGTCACTGGGTGGAGTTTACAAGTGAGTCAAGTAAAGACAAGTGTTTCAGGGAGGTGGAGTGCTTGTGGGAGGGTGTTAAAACAGGTTGCGACAGATGGTGTGGCCAGTTTGAATCCAAATGCAGCTTTTGTTTTCCAACATACTTAAATTTTTTTAGTACATATCTACTGACATTCTGAAAATGACTAAAAGGAATGAACAGCTTTATAAAATCTATACCCGATCATGAATTCTGTCAAGAGGGCAGATGGTGTAACAAACAAAAAATATATTTCCATGAAGTCCATCTGATAAAGGTAGGCTCCCAGGGCAGCAGAATGTTGAACATATCACTTACTGCATCACAATTCTGTTCTAGATGGTGCCCTCCCTCCTGCTGGTGCTGTGGACTATGACCACAAGGTCACAGGTTCAAGTCTTGCCATGCCAATGACCTTTCTCAAGTTATATTTTGAACCCGTAGTCACTCCCTATATTCAAATGATGAGATTCCCAATGTTAAGACATATTGATCCCTTGAATCAATGATTTGAGGGACTATTTAAAATGGTTTGACAATCCGGATCTGTTTAAACTTGTAAAGATATCAAGATACAATTAGTCCTCGAGTGGCCTCTGGAGGTAGTCAGGAAGAATCACCATCAATAATTGTAATATTCTACACGGGTCTAGAAATGGTCACAATCAGAATATGGACAAGATCAAGACACAGGACCCATGTTAACACCAGGTATAAACGGGGCTTCGAATGGCAAACTGACATTGTTAGATTAAAATGTTAAAAAAACATTAAAAAAAACAAGAGACACTTAAAAGAGTCAGGCTGTATCAGAAGGAACTTACACCCGAGCCAAAACAGATTTACTTAACATATTGTACTAAAGTAATATTGACCCTTTTCAACCCTGGGATTTCATTTTTTTGTTATCACATTGATACTACTGTACCACAACACCAATAAAAGAAATGCATACATAGTTTTCCTGGTTTGTCATTTTATATAGATTTTTTTTGTTGCTATTAGATGCTTATTGTTATCAGTTAAAAGCAGTTTGGCAAAACAGGATGAAACAATTCAAGGATGTAGGAGCCAACCATGTAACAAAAAAACAGACAAAGCACAGTTGCACAGGTCTAGGAGTTAGTATCCTTTGAGGCAAAGTGCAATATAGTGGTGGTAGCCTGCACTGGCTGGGATGGGACTTGGATTCAAGTCTGGAAGAACTATAGTAAACTTAAAAGCTACAATCAACAGTAACCTTAATAGTAAACTCTTCAGACAAATAATTAGAAACACGCATTTAGGTTCACTTGCCTTTAAAATTACTTAAACATTTTTTTTTTAAATATCAACGTAGTACCATTTCCTTTGAATATACAGTCAGTCCATTAAAATCACTGAGTTTACGCCTTGAAACTGTCCATTATAGGGAGTATGAAGAGGCCTTTGAATTGCCAACATTGTTAAAATGCATCCTTCCTTGAATCACTGATCAATATGCGATTGGATAAATTAAACGTTTCCAATGCCAACAAGAGCCTGGGGGACCGTAGCCTGGTGAAACCAGACTGAAAGCTACAGGTACCATTGTTCAACAAACAGGGAAAGGTCTGGATTTGTTGCTAACCGTAACCTCTTATTGGATTGAAGGGCCTGTTCAGGCTGTCTCCCATGCTTCCTCACACATCCATCTGTAATCATAACAAGACATGGTCAGAGGTGGGACACATCACAGAGTCAATCAGAGACGGTTAAAAGGGGCTGATCCGTCATCTGTATTGTGGTGATTAGGTGGAGGCATGCACATTATATTTGTGTGACCAGCAATATAAACTCAGCAAAAAAAAAAAACGCCCTCACTGTCAACTTCGTTTTATTTTCAGAAAACTTAACATGTGTAAATATTTGTATTAACATAATAAAGTTTTAACAACTGAGACATAGTCTGAACAAGTTCTAGACATGGAATAATGTGTCCCTGAACAAAGGGAGGGGGGGTCAAAATCAGAGAGTAACAGTCAGTATCTGGTGTGGCCACCAGCTGCATTAAGTACTGCAGTGAATCTCCTCATGAACTGCACTAGATTTGCCAGTTCTTGCTGTGAGATGTTACCCCCCTCTTCCACCAAGCCCCTGCAAGTTCCCAGACATTTCTGGGGAGAATGGCCCTAGCCCTCACCCTCCGATCCCAGACGTGCTCATTGGGATTGAGATCCGGGCTCTTCGCTGGCCATGGCAGGACACTGACATTCCTGTCTTGCAGGAAATCACTCACAGAACGAGAAGTATGGCTGGTGGCATTGTCATGCTGGAGGGTCATGTCAGGATGAGACTGCAGGAAAGGTACCACATGAGGGAGGAGGATGTCTTCCCTGTAACACACAGCGTTGAGATTGCCTGCAATGACAACAAGCTCAGTCCGATGATGCTGTGACACACCACCCCAGACCATGACGGACCCTTCACCTCCAAATTGATCCCGCTCCAGAGTATAGGCCTCGGTGTAACGCTCGTTCCTTCGACGATAAATGCGAACCCGACAATCACCCTTGGTGAGAAAAAACCGTGACTTTTTGTCAGTCCTGTCTGGTCCAGCAACGATGGGTTTGTGCCCATAAGCGACATTGTTGCTTGTGATGTCTGGTGAGGACCTGCCTTACAACAGGCCTACAAGCCCTCAGTCCAGCCTGTTACAGATAATCTGAGCATTGATGGAGGGATTGTGCGTTCCTGGTGTAACTCGGGCAGTCGTTGCCATCCTGTACCTGTCCCGCAGGTGAGATGTTCGGATGTACCGATCCTGTGCAGGTGTTGTTACACGTGGTCTGCCACTGCAAGGACGATCAGCTGTCCGTCCTGTCTCCCTGTAGCCCTGTCTTAGGTGTCTCACAGTACGGACATTGCAATTTATTGCCCTGGCCACATCTGCAGCCCTCATGCCTCCTTGCAGCGCTGTCTTAGGTGTCTCACAGTACGGACATTGCAATTTATTGCCCTGGCCACATCTGCAGCCCTCATGCCTCCTTGCAGCATGCCTATGGCACGTTCACATAGATGAGCAGGGACCCTGGGCATCTTTTTATTTTGTGTTTTTCAGAGTCAGTAGAAAGGCCTCTTTCGTGTCCTACGTTTTCATAACTGTGACCTTAATTGCCTACCGTCTGTAAGCTGTTAGTGTCTTAACGACCGTTCCACAGGTGCATGTTCATTCATTGAACAAGCATGGGATCTGCAAAGTTATTTGGATTTTTACAAATTATCTTTGAAAGACAGGGTCCTGAAAAAGAGACGTTATTTTTTTGCTGAGTTTATTAGAGGAGGAGGAGAAGACGTGACATCACTCTCTATCATATCATCAAATATCATGCTAACTAATGGTACAGAGAAGGACAACTCACTGGCTAGATGAGGACCAGCATGTTCAGAGGCTCTCCTGGCCAGAGAGGACTTCTGCCACTGTGACGAAAACACAATAAGAAAATTGCATCTGTAGAAAGCACTATAATAAGTATACCTCAATAGCCTAACAAGGAAAACACAAGGATAGGTAAAAGCTGAATGGAAAGCATCTCGAGGAATCCATCCAGTTTTCCCTCATCAGTACAAATGAAAGAAAATGGCAGGAATAGACTGTTGAGATGCTGCTACACCCATAGAAAAACTATTAATCAGTCAATCAATGTAGGTACTCACAATGAACTTCAGGACTCCTTGGAGGCTGTGGAATCTGAGGTAGGAGATGTCTCCCTTGTCTTTGCCGCTGTCCAGGTCAGTGGTGTAGATCTGCTTGATCCCAGCTCCTCGGATCAGAGGGACACACTCATCACACGGACACTTAGTCACAAACAGCATGGTGTTCTCCTCCTCACGGATCTCTTCACTCCTAGAAACGACAGTCAATCACATTTATTTACATCATAAATCCTCATGCCCAGCTACTAATTCCTGCCCCCTGGTCCGACTTCTGGGATGTACCTCCTTGCTTCCTCCCGCTGACCTGTAAGGACTGGACAGGTCGAGAGCAAATATACCCATGTACACATTCCCTGTATTTCCTTCATCTACAGATGTAGGATCTTAATTTGATCACCTGTTTGCAGAAAAACTTTCCTGCAATGCAAGAAATGTAAAAATGTGTAGTGTATGAGGTTTAAAAGGCTTTGCCAATTCCACTTCAAAAATGTCAATACAAAAAATGTATCAAAACCTACAAAAACGTCCATTAATTATAATCCACATAATTCACATTTCCTGTTGCTGCATTTAAGCTCCTACATCTGTACCCTGTCCTCTCATATCAGTGGAGATGAAGGGTGGATATATTCCCTCTCCTCCTGACCTGAAGGTGAGTGCGTTCTGCTCAGCGTGGATGATGTAGCGGTACTTCCTCCTCTGGCGGTCCTGCTGTTTGGTGTCCATCTGGGGGTACTGTCCGTACTCTGAGCCCACTGGGTAGGCGTTGTACCCACAACCCACCAGGTACAGCCGCCCCGTGCCATCACAACCACCCTAAAACAGTTGAGCACAGAACACAGTGAATGGCAGTTTGACCTTATTCATTTTTCACATTGAAATCTTTGTTACCAGCCTTTCCACTTTATTTTTGTCATTATATTACAGAGGCAAAATACATAATATTCATGTATAGTTATGAGCTTAGAAAATACAACGGTATTTTCAATGGTTTACTCACCGATTTCCCTTCTGCCCAAATGACAGCACCAACCCCAACCTTAGGGTCCTCTGGAATAGCAACAAGCAAGTAACAGTCAGACCGCGTTCCATCTGTTTAAACATTCAGACAGGTTGAACCACCCATCACAGCTTGTCCTGTTAGCCTTAAAACATGAACATATAATTAACCCTTTCAAAAAATAAAAATGCTGATTTCTTGAGTGATTGGCTGACCAACCAATCAGAGAACTCCTTTTCATAGCTGCTGTCGCTAACCACTAATGAAACTAGAATGTCTTTTGGGATACTTTCTGTTCATGGGACACCTGATACACACACACCACCCTCCCCCCAGGGCAACACATCTCTCAACAAACGTGCAGTCAACTGTGGGACGTTATGTCATAACAATAGTCTCGTCATTACAATAGTCTTCTCTCCTGCAATTTTTAATTGCTTGGAACTCCTTTATGTGATTCATCACAAAATGTGGTGACATGTCACCTTTACAAAATGACTTCTAGTTTGAATGAGTAATCTGGCTAGTATATAGACTACTAAACAGATAATTCAGGTACCTGTTCTGTAGGCCAACAGTCTGGCCTGTACGATGCAGTGTCTGGCAATTTCCTGGGACACCCCCTGAGGCTGGGGCTGCTCCGGGTTGCAGGCTGGGAGTCCTTCCTGTAGAAGCCATGCTGGAGAAGAGGCACACTAGCAGCTACTGAGGCCAGAACCCCAACCAGCTCCCTCATGTTCTGGCCTTGGTTGGAGAGTGCGGCTCCATGCAAAAGTTCTCCAGACCTGTAGCAAGACAGTGTCAAATCCCCATCTATAAACAGTATGTTTACCATTCATTTAACAGGATCTACACAACAGATGGCGTGGCATGTGGCCTCTTGAGCAAGGATCTCCTCAAACCTACCAATCTTGAGTTAGCCAATATAGCCAAAAATACAGCTAACCGGTGAACACAAGCTAGCTAACAAGTACGGTTGAATGATTGTACTACAGACCTATTTTGGTGAGAATGTCACGGTGGCACTGTTCGTGTGGGATTAGGAACTCTTCGGAGAAAGTGTCCAGGTTCCGTCTCCTCTGCTTCCAGTAGAAGTCCCCAGCGTCCAATTCCCGGGGTCGTCCCCGACACCCTCTCCATGAAGTCACACCCTAAAGAGGTCTCCTCCACAAACTGCTGCAGGCCAGGGGCCACGGGCTGCACCACCACACTGATGTGGGGCCGGCTGTTGGACTTCAGCTTCTCGGATGCAATGGCGTCCAGCATGGCCTCCTGGGAAATGGAGTCCGTCCCATTAGGCCTGACCGCTAGCAGACTCATCTCAGGGTCACCAGGCCAGAAGGAGATGCGGCTCACCCCAGCTGGAGATGACAGACAGAGACAAGACTTTACAAGTGATCTCTCTCTCTCTCTCTGTGTGTGTGTGTATATACACTGCTCAAACACTTAAACAACACAATGTAACTCCAAGTCAATCACACTTCTGTGAAATCAAACTGTCCACTTAGGAAGCAACACTGATTGACAATAAATTTCACATGCTGTTGTGCAAACGGAATAGACAACAGGTGGAAATTATAGGCAATTAGCAAGACACCCCCAATAAAGGAGTGGTTCTGGCAGGTGATAACCACAGACCACTTCTCAGTTCCTATGCTTCCTGGCTGATGTTTTGGTCACTTTTGAATGCTGGCGGTGCTTTCACTCTAGTGGTAGCATGAGACGGAGTCTACAACCCACACAAGTGGCTCAGGTAGTGCAGCTCATCCAGGATGGCACATCAATGCGAGCTGTGGCAAGAAGGTTTTCTGTGTCTGTCAGCGTAGTGTCCAGAGCATGGAGGCGCTACCAGGAGAAAGGCCAGTACATCAGGAGACGTGGAGGAGGCCGTAGGAGGGCAATAACCCAGCAGCAGGACCGCTACCTCCGCCTTTGTGCAAGGAGGGAGCAGGAGGAGCACTGCCAGAGCCCTGCAAATGACCTCCAGTAGGCCACAAATGTGCATGTGTCTGCTCAAACGGTCAGAAACAGACTCCATGAGGGTGGTATGAGGGCCCGGCGTCCACAGGTGGGGGTTGTGCTAACAGCCCAACACCGTGCAGGACGTTGGCATTTGCCAGAGAACACCTAGATTGGCAAAATTCGCCACTGGCGCCCTGTGCTCTTCACAGATGAAAGCAGGTTCACACTGAGCACGTGACAGACGTGACAGAGTCTGGAGACGCCGTGGAGAACGTTCTGCTGCCTGCAACATCCTCCAGCATGACCGGTTTGGCGGTGGGTCAGTCATGGTGTGGCATTTCTTTGGGGGGGCTGCACAGCCCTCCATGTGCTCGCCAGAGGTAGCCTGACTGCCATTAGGTACCAAGATGAGATCCTCAGACCCCTTGTGAGACCATATGCTGGTGCGGTTGGCCCTGGGTTCCTCCTAATGCAAGACAATGCTAGACCTCATGTGGCTGGAGTGTGTCAGCAGTTCCTGCAAGATGAAGGCATTGATGCTATGGACTGGACCTCCCATTCCCCAGACCTGAATCCAATTGAGCACATCTGGGACATCATGTCTCGCTCCATCCACCAACGCCACCTCAACAGGAACATGCCCAGGCGTTGTAGGGAGGTCATACAGGCACGTGGAGGCCACACACACTACTGAGCCTCATTTTGACTTGTTTTAAGAACATTACATCAAAGTTGGATCAGCCTGTAGTGTGGTTTTCCACTTCAATTTTGAGTGTGACTCCAAATCGCGACCTCCATGGGTTGATAAATTTGATTTCCATTGATAATTTGTGTGATTTTGTTGTCAGCACATTCAACTATGTAAAGAAAAAAGTATTTAATAAGAATATTTCATTCATTCAGATCTAGGATCTGTTATTTTAGTGTTCCGTTTATTTTTTAGAGCAGTGTATATATAGATCTCACCATTGATAAGCATCTTGAGGCAGGTAGCGCAGGGTCTCCTAGAGAAATAGAGGTCTGAGGCAGCCAGCCTGGGCCCGTGTCTGATCACAGCTACCTGCCCCACATGGGAGCTCTGGACCGGAGCAGTGGAGACCCACCACCCTCTGGTCCCGAACCACCACCAGGCCTGTACCCCGCGTCTGACACACAGAAACAGACAGGAGATAAGGGAGAAAAGTGATGATGCATATCATATAATTGATGATGCTCAATATGGTAATTTATTGCAGGTTATCTATACAAATAAATGTAAAATGACACATACACCTATTAGGTGTAGTGAAATGTGTTGTTTTACAGGGTCAGCCATAGTAGTACAGCGCCCCTGGAGCAAATTAGGGTTAAGTGCCTTGCTCAAGGGCACATCAACTGATTATTCACCTTGTTGGCTCAGGTATTCAAACTAGCGACCTTTCGGTTACTGGCCCAACGTTCTAACAACAATATGTAATGGCCGCTACACAGTGCATTCGGAAAGTATTAAGACCCCTTGACTTTTTCCACATCACAGCCTTATTCTAAAATGGATTTTTAAATAAATGTTCTTCATCAATCTACGCACAATACCCCATAATGACAAGGCAAAAGCAGGTTTTTAGAAATGTTTGAAAATGTATTAAAAATTAAAAACTGAAATATCACATTTACATAAGTTTCCAGACCTTTGTAGAAGCACCTTTGACAGCCTCAAGTCTTCTTGGGTATGACGCTACAAGCTTGGCAGACCTGTATTAGGGGAGTTTCTCACATTCTTCTCTGCAGATCCACTCTTCACCGTAGGGATGGTGCCAAGTTTCATCCAGACGTGATGCTTTGTATTCAGGCCAAATAATTCAATCTTGGTTTTATCAGACCAGAAAATCTGGTTTCTGATGGTCTGAGAGTCCTTTAGGTGCCTTTTGGCAAACTCCAAGTGGGCTGTCATGTGCCATTTACTGAGAAGTGGCTTCCGCCTGGCCACTCTGCCATAAAGGCCTGATTGATGGAGTGCTGATGAGATGGTTGTGCTTGTCCTTCTGGGAGGTTCTCCCATCTCCACAAAGGAACTCTGGAGCTCTGTCAGAGTGACCATCGGGTTTCTTGGTCACATCCTGGCCAAGGCCCTTATCCCCGATTGCTCAGTTTGGCGAGCGGCCAGCACTAGGAAGAGTCTTGGTGATTCCCAACTTCTTCCATTTAAGAATGGGGCGGCAGGTTAGAGCGTTGGACTAGTAACCGAAAGGTCATAAGATCGAATCCAGATGACAAGGTAAAAAAATGTAATTCTGCCCCTGAACAAGGCAGTTAACCCACTGTTCCTGGGCCGTCATTGAGAATAAGAATTTGTTCTTAACCGACTTGCCTAGTTAAATAAAAGGTAAAAAAATATATATTTTTTTTAAAGAATGATGCCCACTGTGTTCTTGGAGACCTTCAATGCTGCAGAAATGTTTTGGTACCCTTCCACAGATCTATGCCTCGAGACAATCCTGTCTCTGAGCTCTTTGGACAATTCCTTTGACCTCATGGCTTGGTTTTTGCTCTGAAATGCACGGTCAACTGTGGGACCTTATATAGACAGGTGTGTGCTTTTCCAAATCATGTCCAATCCATTGAATTTCCCACAGGTAGATTCCAATCAAGTTGTAGAAACATCTCATGGATGATCGATGGAAACAGGATGCACCCGAGCTCAATTTCAAGTCTCACAGCAAAGGGTCTGAATACTTATATAAATAAGGTATTTCTGTTTTTTTATTTTTAATACATTTGCAAAAATTCTTAGCCTGTTTTCACTTTGTTATTATGGGTTTGTGTGTAGATTGATGAGGGGGAAAGGCTGTAACAACAAAATGTGGAAAAGGGAAGGGGTATAAATTCATTCTGAATGCACTGTAGGTCAAACTTACAAAGTCATTCTGGTTTATGTCTTCTGGTTCCTCCTTGGGGAAAAAGTTCCATCCATAAACTCAGCAGGGTGAAGAGGTTAACTTGGACAGCCTGGGTCCATGACCTAAACACACCATAGAAAAACAGGATTACAAACAAAGGCAAGAGTTTTTTGTCCACTATATCTTTGCTGCTCCCAAGTGATAACACATTGAGCACAAAGAAATTATTTAGGTTAAAGCAAACATTGGGCAGACATTTGCTTCCTCTTCCCACTGCAACTCTGGAGCTCTGACATAGAATGTGAAACTGTTGGCCAGTACATTTCTCTTCAAAACATGTGACTCTGGCATTCATAGGGGAGAACAACCAAACGGATGCTTGATCCAGCAACCCTACTATTACAGAGCAAGCCCAGCTTACCTGTCCGGTGCCTTAAAGCTCAAGACATTTTTGCAGAACCAGTCACATGATCCTTGGATCGCCACTACCCGAAACCGCTACCATTTAAGTTTCAACTTCAATGGGGTGACAAAATTGTTACAACAAAAAAATAGGACCAGTTGTACTATTTAATGGTTTTGATATGATTAATTTCAGAAATTCTGACATAAAGATGTAGTATATTTAATTAAACTGCTAATAATACTAGGTCAATTTCATATTCACAAATGGTCTAATTCAAAACCTAACTTTTTTTCACTTTGAGTTTAAACAATATGGCACTACTTTAACTAAAAATGAAAAACAAAAAGGCAATTCAAACTTGTATTATTGAGTTTGTTTGTTTAGTTTGTATTTTGTATTCTTGTTTGCATGTGACTATTCCTCTTTTGTTTGAGGATATTTGTAAAAAAATAAAATAAAAAATTCAAATGGGGTGACGTCAGACAGTTGGGACGTCCCAAGGATCCCGTTTGGACGTTTCTAGACAGTCACTAGGTAGGTTACAGACTTGTGGGTTCAAACTAATAAAAGCCTAGACGGTGACACAATTACGTCTTTATTTTTAATATGCCTCAAAGCTCATTATTCCGTGTGAGTAGCAATATTATATCGAACAGTAAAAACATTCGCAGCATTTTCTGTCAAGCTGTCAACTCGCCAGTAACTGACAGCGCAGTAGTCTCACCTTGTACTTTGGTGTCGGTTTGTGTGCTGGCTTCCCTTACATCGCGATATCCTTTACAGTTGCATGAAGCGGCACAGGTTGGTTTCAAATATTGGTTCGACTGTACAGTATCCGTCGTTGCCATTCAATCAATTGAATGTAAATGTAGCGAACGTCTCCAGACAAGGCAAATACGTATGATTTGATGTTGGTTTCTGAACAGCTAAGCTAGGCTTCTTCCTATATCTTCTGACGTCGAACAAAATAGGCGGAGCTAGTCTTACACCCAACCCCCAGAACTGTCAAGCGCAGTGTTTGTTGTAAATGTTCTGCATTCTTGGTTGCAATTAAAAAACAATTGTCAGATTACATCTGCATTCCACTATAAGTATGTAATTTCATTCATGACGTGATAATCTTAAAACATAAGGCCCGTGGAGGTGTGGTATATGGCCAATATTCCACGGCTAAGGGCTGTTCTTAAGCACAACGAAATGCCTGAACACAGCCCTTAGCTGTGGTACAATGGCCATACATCAAACCCTGGGAGGTGCCTTATTGCTATTATAAACTGGTTACCAACGTAATTAGAGCAGTAGAAATAAATGTTATCATACCCGTGGTATAGGGTGTGATATACCACAGCTGTCAGCCAATCAGCATTCAGGGCTTGACCCTCCAGGTTAAAATAAAAAGGTATTCATTTGGCAAGTGTCTCTAGGATTAGAGAATGTATGTGATGGCCTCTAGATGGCAGCATAAGGACATGTTTGTAATTATCTCTTATTGCTCATATGAATGTTCAAAACAATAATATATGAAGTAATTTCTAATGCATCATCCAGCATTGTATACAATAATGTAGTTTTGTTTATTTCAAAGTGGTTGCATTTCATTTTTTGCAAGTCGATAAACATGTTGGGAATTGCGGCATCAATATAAACTCTTTCCATCCTAAATAATAAACAACAAATCTAAGAGTACAATGCATTGAATTTAAATTTCAGTACAAACACTCACTTCAAAGTAAATTAGAATGTAGTAATGAACGTTAAACCATTAAAACAATATTCAAAGCAGCAGAATGATTGGAAATGCTGGGGTGGAGTAATCTCAACCAAAGGAATGCAATAGTAATAGTAAAAAATGTAGATAATATCTATTTTTGTAAGAATAAAAAAAGTTCACACAGTAACAAGTTGTATATGGTCCAAATGTTTTGTTTTCTGTCTGGTAAAAGAACTGAAGAGTTGAAAACCAACTTCCTGCTCATTGTTGCATTGCATCACCATGTTCATCTCAAGTCTCGAGAATTAACGTGCCTGAATGAATAAATGACAAGCTCTGCTCTACTTGTCAGTACACAGCATATTACAAATCATATTGAAACTGTCATTTCCTCAAAACATCCACAGGCTCTGAACCATAAACCCTGTAAAATATATTTCTGGCCAGCTACATCAAAACCTTTCAACAGTAGAGCAAAGTACGCAACTTTGATGCAAAAAAATATATTATAATAATAATAATAATAATCTGCATATCGGGGGGGTTGACTGCCATCACCTGCCATCAGACATTGTCAGGCATGTAACCGTGTCCATCTTAAGCTAGATCTATGGTCCTCCAATTAAACTGACACTAAATGAGCAGTCTGATGCCATTTAGCAGGTTTGTAAACATGCAGTGACAGACAATGAACTCTGATGTCACTGTTTTGACTGGTAAAGGAACTTCCTCCCCACAGTGCCATCTGTCCACGTAGAATATTAGGTGCACAGGCAGGGACTGGCTTTGGCTTCTTTGGCTGTGTAACTGGAGGTGAGCCATAGTCACCAGATGACCTCACCAGATGACCTCACCAGATGACCACGCCAGACATTGTCTCAATGGATTAATAATATGGCAATTTAGAGATCCGGTTCAAGCTAGCCGTTTCCATGTTCATACCAATTCTTTCTTTGTCCTTTCTACCATGGCCAAGTAGTGTCAAGCCAAACCAGTTCATGCCAGCCCTTTCCTCGTCCTTCCTTCGGGGCTGGTTAGTGGTCAGTCAGTTTTTGAAGGCCCCACAGCGGCTGGCTCTGCAGATGAACTCTTTGAGCATGTTGCCATCGATCTGCCAGAAGGCTGCAGTCTGGGTCACCTCTGTCAGGTGGTTCACACAGAACCTGAAGCAGAACTCCTCCAGGTCCTACAGGGAAGCGATCACATCCAGTCACAGTATGAACACGGGTACAGTATACAGCAGGTCAACAACAAGCGGCCCAAAACCGCCCCCAAGTGATCTTTTTGGGGCCCCCTTAGTTTGAGTCAGAAAAGACTGTAAAGTCACCAGGAATTCAGCAACAAACAAAAAAAACAGCTTAACGTAAGGTAATCAAGGTATCTTTGTTATTTTCAAATCAAATCTATTTTGGGGCTTAGTTGTATCCAATTTGTAGAGTACAACTTATAATTATGTTCCAGCACCCCAACCATCCCCTACGCATAAAAAAACAGCCCGCGGCTGAATCTAGTTGCCTAACCCTGGCATACAGTACCTAAATATGTATAAGATGGAATACGAGGTCATCTGACTAATATGTCCATAATGACATGGCTAACGTCTCTCGTAGAAGGCAGCCTCAAGAAGCTTGTGGTAACCAGTAAGCATCGGAGTGGTTAACCCTTAGTAGTGACACTGTCACAGTGTGTCTCACCTCAGCGTCGTATCGCACGGCGGCAGAGAGCAGAGAGAAGGCGTTCTCCACGGTGATGCCTCTCTTGATGATGTGTTGACACAGACGTTTCAGACGGTTCTCACAGTAGGATGTGGCCAGGTCCAACAGGCCTGAAACAGAGACACAGTTCGTACACACAGCGGCTTTCCTATGGATGGACTTTATAACTCAATAAAGTCATTTGTTTTGATTCTGGGGCCCCGTATGGATCCTAAACAGGATTCCTGCTTCAGTCCAACTCACCGATGGCGTCCTCTGGGGGCAGGTCTACGTTGTCAGTGTAGAGGAACTCCAAGAAGGAGCGGTAGACGGGGTAGGAGAACTGGTCGATCTCAATCACCTCCTTCATGTCCTCTGTCCAGTGGGACTGGAACATGGAGCGGAAGTGTTCACACCTGACAGAAACAATGATGGACACATGTTGTCGTGTTACGTCTATAGACAGGTTTTATTGTACCTGGTTGGTCCTATTGGAAAGGCTAAAACTAGAAAAGCTACATTTCTTAAAGAAAATGTCTGTGCTTGCTTCAGCAGTATAGTAAAATATATATTTTTTAAACTAAAATTCACATACCGGATCTTGAGCACGGCCTTGTGTACGTGGATGTATTTCCCGTCCACACTGAACTTGAGGTCGGCCGTCTCAGGGCTGTCGAACTCTTTCCTCAGAGACTGGGCCACAGTCAGGAAGTCATCATGCTCTACAACAGAACACAACGCCTTAGCTGGGAATCGTGTGTGTGTGTGTGTGTGTGAGAGAGAGAGGGTTATCCTAGACCATTGGTTAGGGAACCGCCTACTTAGAGATCAGAAAAATACATAACCAAGTTACATACTGCACCTTTAAATAACATTTAATAAATGATTAAATTAACTCACCCATGGAGAGTAGCCTCCACATGACAGACGGCGTAGCGAAGCAGGCAAAGACGTCGTCAGTGCAGGAGAAGTGTGTGAGGTGTGGCAGCACGATGGACTGACCCCTACACTGGCCCCACATGTACACCTGGGTCGCTCTGGGTCTTACAGATGTGTGTGTGGAGTGGCATGCCGCGATCTCCACTATCCTGCTGGGGGAGTGTGTTACACACACAGAGTGTGTCTACCAAATGTGACCTCCTGTGTCTTTTGACTGCTAAAAAATTCTGTACTTCTTGAGTGCATTGTTTCTTTGCGTCCTTCTCCTACTCTGTGCCACGCCTCTTCAGTGTTTTTCCTTGTCCTTTTGCTGCCCTACGGTGGGCCTCTCTCCCTAAGATGAAGACAGGAAACACAAAAAGAGAAGGAAGAATGACAGGACACTGCTGAAGTCACTGCTGTTCCATGAATTTAACTATATGGGATATACACTATATGTGCTAAAGTATCTGGACACCCCCTTTGAATTTGTGGATTTGGCCATTTCAGCCACACCTGGGGCCTGACAGGTGTATAAAAAATCGCTGTACTGCAGCGCCAGCTCTCCATCAGACAAACATTGGCGCGCCCAGGCTCTGTAGAATGGCCGTGACCGAAGAGCTCCGTGACTTTCAACATGGCACTGTCATCCGGGTTGCCACCTTTCCAACAGGGATGTCCTGTTTCGTCAAATTTCCGTGGTGGGCCGGGCTAGAGCTGCCCAAACCAAGGTCAACTGTAAGTGCTGTTATTCCGTGACATAAACATCTAGGAGCTGTGTTAACAACAGCTCAGCTTGTGTATCGGAGGCCACGCAAGCTCACAGAACTCGTCTCTCCCGAGCCCGTACGGGAGTTGTAGCGTAGAAAGATAATCGGTCCTAAAAAATAAAAATCACTGGATTCCAAACTGTCAAGGAGAAAAAGCACATTTTTAAAAAAAAGAAAAAAGAAAATTTCAAACAGCCACACAACAAGCCTAAGATCACCATGCGCAATGTCAAGCATCCCAGCTGGAGCGTCATTAGACTCTGGAGCAGCGGAAACGCATTCTCTGGAGTGATGAATCACGCTTCACCATCTGGCAGTCAGGTGGATGAATCTGGGTTTGCCAGGATGCCAGCTACCTGCCCCAATGGATAGTGTCAACTGTAAAGTTTGGTGGAGGAATAATGGTCTGGAGCTTTTTTTTTCATGGTTGGGGCTAGGCCACTTAGTTCCAGTGATGGGAAATGTTAACACTACAGCATACAATGACATTCTAGACCATTCTGTGCTTCCAACTTTGAGGAAGGCCCTTTCCTGTTTCAGCATGACAATACCCCCAGGCACAAAGCGAGTTCTATACAGAAATGGCTTGTCAAGATCGGTGTGGAAGAACTTGACTGTCCTGCACAGAACCCCATCGAACACCTTTGGGATGAATTGGAACGCAGACTGCGAGCCAGGCCTATTCGGCCAACATCAGTGCCCGACCTCACTAATGCTTGTGGCTGAATGGAAGCAAGTCCCCGCAGCAATGTTCCAACATCTAGTGGAAAGCCTTCCCAGAAAAGTGGAGCTGCTATAGCAACAAGGGGGGGGACCAAGCCCATATTAATGCCCATGATTTTGGAATGAGATGTTCAATGAGAAGGTGTCCACATACTTTTGGTCATTAGTGTAGCTTATGTCAGAATTGATCTTTCGCAGCAGGTTAGGAAAATTAACGTAGCAGCTTAGGAGTATTAGGTTAGGGTTAGCTAAAATATTATACTTTGACGTCAATTTGACATAAACTGTATCCTTTTTAGCCATGACCGTATTCCATGAACACAGAAGGTTGCTGGTTTTATTGTGCCCTCTGTCTTGTAGCTTGATCTCAAGGCCAACCTGAGGCTCATTCAAGAGTGTTATGACATGTTACACAACATTCAGAGATAGAAATGAACATGACAAATGTCCACGATCTATTCCCGAATTAAATCCCAATAACTGGTTTGCATGTTTTCAGTGAAAAGTTCATGCCTGTCAAGTGTCAAAACCATCTGTACCCCAGCCCACAACATAATGGCCCCCTCTCTCCCCTCCATTCTAGTTTTGCGTCATTGTGACAGGGACAATGTAAACTCAGAGACAGATTATTCCAGAACTGGTGTGTGAGCCAATGTTTGGACTATGCAGTGTTACCGTATGGACCCACACTGGATGGAATACAACAGAGAACACGAAGAGAAAAGAGAACTAACCATGGGTCTCTGAAAGATGACGGTTTCAACTGGGGCTTTTAGTGGGCAGTAGCAGCCACCAGAGCTACATCTCAATCCTGTGAGTGTGTTCTCTCCCTTACCTCTCCTTCTCAGCCATGATGTGTACAGGACTGAGCTGGTTGCTCTTGTTGCCAGTACCAGCTGTCCGTAGGTGTTAGCCCCCAGGCATACAGCAGGCCCTCATCTGTTAAAGCCAGGGAGTGGGCGAAGCCTGGCGCGATCTAGAAGACAAGTCCTTAAGGGTTTTACACAGTGGGGTGGACAGCAACAAGGCTCTGGGCTCAGTTCTGTTTTGTATTAGTTTGAGTTGAAGTAGACATGAGTAGATGATTCAGATAGAGACATACAGGTGGTAGTAGTGTACACTACTGTCCAGTCTTACCTGTAGTACACAGAGACCCTGGAGGCTGCAGAGGCGACAGGGGGTCAGCTGGTTACCGTTGTTGCCCACTCCCAGCTGGCCATTCCCATTGTAGCCCCAGCCAAACACCTGCAACACACGCAGGCCACTGTAGTCAGCAATATCTTCCTTTATGTACATGTTGCTATATAACATTTGCTTTGACTTTCTCTGGACCGGAGGGAACTATACAATATAAACCCATCCTTCCCAAAGGGCTTGGTCTCTCACCTCCCCATTGTCGAGCACAGCCATGGAGGAGGTCTGTCCACAGGCGTGCCCATCACCGCTTTACCCCACAAGGCAGTTGGTCACCCTGCGGGGTTGGCTGGTTGGCTGTGGCACCTGAGCCCACCTGGCCACAGTTGTTGTAACCCACACGCAAACACCTAGCAGATGCAATCATATACACACGACTGTCAACACTATACACAATCACACCTTGTGACCAGTGATCCTAGGTAACCATGATATTTGGGCATGTAGTAACTATCCCTTTACAGTGCTGAGTAACATATTTCAACACATCCAGATAGCCTAAATATCTACTTTTGGAAATCATTAATAATTTCTACATTAACTTCAATCGTGTGTGAGACCAGGCCAGTGGGCCTGGAGTTAGAACAACCAGCCTGGACACAGTGAACAGGGTGTGTGGACTTGAGACCAGGCCAGTGGGCCTGGGTTAGATGCAGCCAGCCTGGACACAGTGAACTGAGATAATACCTTCCTAACCTGCTGCTGGGACAAACATAAACCACTTAAAGTGACCACTGATCAGCTCTGGTTAGAAACTTGAACCTGACAGGGTTCCATAGTCCACTCCACACACTGACAGGCTACACAAACCTCCACCAATACTCCACTCATGTTCATCAACAGTGTTTTTATTCTCTTAAACATCATGTACCTAGCAGTAGTACTGTAGCAGTAGCATTAAGACACTGACATCTTGAAACAGGCTTATTTCAGGTTAAATAAGTATGTAAAAGGACTTCCCTTCTTCCCCCTGTAAAAAGTATTTCCCTTCTTCTATCCCCTCACCTCTCCATCGTGTGTCAGGGCCAGAGAGAGTGATGGGACCCACAGGCCACTTGTGTTATTTTCTTGTTCTGCAGGTTGGTTGAAACCAGGATGGGTGACACCCTGGTTGGTGGTCCCGTTGCCCAGCTGGCTGTATCCATTGTGCCCCCAGGCAAACAACTCTCCCCTGAGAAACAAACGCACCAAAGTAACAGAGCTATTTAAGTAAGCTGCAAAATTATACTATGACAATTATACTGGCTTTTGGTAAAGTTCTAGTAACGTGCCAACGTTGCCATTTGGTGGTGGTAAAAAAGGTAAGGAAAGTGGGCACCATACCTTCTGTGGCCAGTAAGATGTGTGGTCCACTGCCATAGCTAAGACTGACCACCTTCTTGCCTTGGAGGAAGTCTAGTTTCTTAGGGACCATGGTGCTCTGACTGTCTCCGTCCCCCAGACAGTTACTGCAGTTCAGCCCAAACACCAACACCTACAGGAGATCAGAGACAAAGAGGAGAAGGCAGGAGAGTATGCCATTACATGTAATTATATTTATTTAACCAAGAAACTCCACTCAGTAACCATTTCCACTGCTTTCCAGAGAGTTCTCTACTACATAAAAACAATAAAGTTGTTCTATATAATCAAGACGCCCCAGTCTCACCTCACTTCGTCCTGGGTGATGTAGATGGCTTCGTTGGCTGAGGTTCCGAGACACAGGCCTGCCTGATGCGGGAGACCACCTGAGCCCCCAGCAGGGTGAAGAGGGGCCACTTCCCCACATCCACCATGGCTGGGTACCTCACTCTGGCTCTCCACGGTGGGGGTTCGGGGTGAGGACGGGGGGGCACAGAGGAAGGAGATGCAGGGCTGTGAGGCCACCACTGTCCCCGCTAACACTGTTACAAGACAACCATCAAAGACAGACACAAACAAAACACTGTGTCTTAGTCTAAACCTCAGTGGTGAGGCACCCTGGTTTCATATATATATATATATATATATATATATATATATATATATATATATATATAATAAGTAATAAATTGCTCAAAGAAGTAAATTAGACATGACTTCAGGACTTTATAATGCCATCTCTGGATGCTCACGATGATATCGACATGGTTTTAAATAGTATTGGGCCATACAGACAACATGCAGATGGAGATGGAATGGCTACTTTATATGGCAAACGTTCCCATCCAGATCTTTCAACTGTCTCATACAGTTGGTTAAATAAATGGATGACTAGCTAGGTAGCTAACTACGTAAGTACTGCAGAGCCAACGCATCTCTGGCCAGGCATTGGGATTACAGTCGTGAATCTCAGCCACAACAGATGCGGCATCCATTAGCCTCTAGCTGGCTAACAGTAGTTAGCTTACCTTCTGCCAGGTAGCAAACTAGCTTGCGACATGGTAACGGTCACCTAACAGTGACTGGTCAAACGATTCACTACGTTGAAGGCTGCACCCATGGCAGTCTCCCTTTGCTGTTTACAGTTCGCTGGCTATTTACAAAGCAAGCTAGCCTAGAACCTAGCTGGATAGATTCAGCGCTGACTAATAGCTAGCAAGCTGTAACGTTACTGTACCTAAAGCATAGCTCCATATCGTCAAGAAAACTGAGGAGAGAAACAAGAAAGACACATTTAACAGCTCGACTATTAATTAACCTACCTCAAGTAAATATGATTTGAAATCACGATTACCAAAATAAAGCTGTCACTTCGTTGTTGTCGTCGCTGATGTAAGGGTACCAGGCAGCCGCTTTGAGTTTAGCGATAGTTTTGCGCTCGAGCCCCGTCCATATTGTTGGTCCAGATGGACACTCTGACGTCATGGGCTGAAAGAAGGTGCGCTTGGTTTAGGTCATCGGCGGACAGAGTCCACGGTTGAGAAGATTTTAGGACACATGCGCCTAGCCTGGGTGCCAGTCTATTGTTCTCTTGCCAACTCCGAACGCAAGAAATGGGAATTAAGAATAACCGTTTTCAGCCCGCTGGTGTTTAAAAAAAATAATAATAAAAAAACATAGGCCCAATTAAAATAATAAAAACATACTTTCCTCCCTTGTGGTAATAATCACCCCACTGCTTTCACCAATCAAACCCTAGATCTGCGCAATGAGGGAGGATGCATTTTGAGTATAGAGAAACTGAGAAAGCCTGTTGGTACAGCCTCTAAAAGAAGAATGTGAAAAGACTGGATCTCATGTGACCATGTTTCTATTCTGAAACGCAAACTCAAGTTTTATTCGCAAGTGGGCACACCTGACGCTTTCACGCCTACTCCCAGACAAAAATACAAAAACATTTAAAATCGAGAAGAGCCACTGGTTGCACATATCACCTAATCTCCTTTTGTTGATGTAAATCAGAGACTACCGAGGAAGACCCAACAAACTAACATTGTTCAGAAGCAGAGGTGGGACTGCCGTACTTCCTCTTTACCTTCTACCTCAGACCCTGCTTTGCCTAGCCAAGTGCGTCTGTCATGGGGCTGCTTCTATCCAAGAGGGACATCAAGAGGACTCCCACGGTTGTTCTGATGGGCCTGGGCTCATCTGGAAAGTCCACCCTGCTCTTCAGGCTCAAGACAGGGTTGGTGATGGATACTTCCCCCACCGTGGGCTTCAACGTGGTGACCCTGGATCTGAACAAGAAAACGGCCTTGACCGTGTGGGATGTGGGCGGACAGGGGGAGATGAGGGTCAACTGGAGGTGAGTTGTTGGTTCTGTGCTATTCTATTTCTGTTTTAGCCCAGTACTACGAACACATCTCATTCCACTAATCATAATGCCTGTTATTAGACTGAACAAAAAATATAAACAACAATTAACACTTTTACGGAGTCACAGTAAATCAGTCAATTGAATTAAATAGGCCCTAATCTATGGATTTCACATGACTAGGCAGGGGTGTGGGCCTGCGAGGGCATAGGCCCATCCACTGGGGAGCCAGGCCCAGCCAATCAGAAGGGAAAAAAATCCCTGCACAAAAGGGCTTCATTACAGACAGTTTCATCTACTACCTGGGTGGCTGGTCTCAGACAATCCCGCAGCTGAAGCCGTATGTGGAGGTCCTGGGCTGGCGGGGTTATACATGGTCTGCGGTTGTGAGGTCAGAGTTTTACGCAATTTCTCTAAAACAATGTTGGAGGCAGCTTATGGTAGAGAAATGAACATTCAATACTCAGGCAACAGCTCTGGTGGACATTTATGCAGTTAGCATGCCAATTTCATGCTCCCTCAACTTGATATCTGTGGAATTTTGTGACAACTGCACATTTTAGTGGCATTATTGTCCCCAGCACAAGGTACACCAGTGTAATGATCATGCTGTTTAATCAGCTTTTTAATATGCCACACTGGTCAGGTGGATGGATTATCTTGGCAAAGAAGAAATGCTCACTAACAAGGATGTAAACAAATTTGTGCACAAAATTTGAGATGAGGCTTTAAAAAATATATATATATGAAAATGTATGGGATCTTATATTTCAGCTCATGAAACATGGGACCAACACTACATGTTGAGTTTATATTTTTGTTCAGTGTAGTTTAATCAGGTGTGTAACAGTTAAAAGTCTAGAACAAATAATTGCACATTCTGTCTCCGGTCCCATGATCAGGTTGGTAGAGTACTGGAATAGAATAACCTTTTATCCTCAACTAATGACTTGCTAAAATTGCAATATCATTAGCTAGACACTACCCTGGTTCTATAATTGGCAGGTACTACCTGGAGGGCTGTAAGGCTATGGTGTTCGTGGTGGACAGTAGTGACCGGGCCAGTATAGGGGATGCTCAGAAGGCTCTGAAGAATGTTCTGTCCGACGTCAACATGAAGGGAATACCTCTGATGGTGCTGGCTAACAAGAAGGACCTCTCCAACACCATGAACATCAGAGAGGTGTCCAACCAGCTGGAGCTGCCCAGCTACAAAGACCGAGCCTGGCAGATCCAGGCATGCAGCGGCCTGAAGGGAATGGGGCTCCAGCAAGCCTTCCTCTCTGTGGCCAAACTCATCAAGAAGAGCTGAGAGGAGACACGTCAGTGGAGATATCACTGTGAGAGACACTTGACAAGTCGGAGATACTGACCATATAGTGCACTACCTTAAACTAGAACAATGTTAAAGTACCTCAGAAGTAGTGCACTATAAAGGGAATAGGGTGCCATTTGAAATGCAGATTATAACCGAACAATGATTGTGGAAGAGCCAGGATTCTCAATCCAATTATGAACTAAGCACAGGATCCATTAGGGCATTTTGATTGTGCAATCAAAATGGTTGAGATTTAACACTTAACATCACAGCAGTTAAATGTGCCTGCTAAGAGAGACTGGAGAGTATTGTTACACTTTGGAGATGTGGGGAAAGATAGCTAGGGCAACTAATATTTGTTTGCAGATTCATCACTATTTATATTAATGATAAAATAATAAAACATGCTAAACCTAATGTAAATGTCTGTCTGCTAAATGGCATTATAATGTTTGTGTAGCCAGACCTTTCTGTGTAGTGGGCATGCTAATGCCTATTATGTACATACAAAATGTCTAATTCTGCTTCTTCGGGGCTTGGTAGGAGAGGTGAAGTCATTTGAGTGACAGCCACGATTGCCACAGCAGCAGTCCAGGCACCACCACCCACACCCCATTGAAGAAGACCAGGTAGATCCATAAGTAGAGCCAGTGGTCTGATTTGAGGTTGGGGCTGCCTGCCAGCCTGTCTGGACAGAAGGTCACCCAGCCTCTGTACAACTCACACACACACAACGTGATCTGGACAAAGTGCCTGAAAACAAACAGACAAGGAGACTATTCACCTTGAGGGCCAGACTGTGCAACAACAAGACAGGCTAAAAACACATGTTGACCATTTGAGATTCAAAACAAACAATGGCAAGTTTACTTAGGCTGATAACCAACTTGCGCCCAGGCTATATTTTCCATGTACAGTGGATTAGGAAAGTATTCAGACCCCTTGACTTTTTCCACATTTTGTTACATTAAAGCAACATTCTAAAAATGGATTAAATGGGGGGAGTTCTCAGCAATCTACACACAATACCCAATAATGACAAAGCAAAAACAGGTTTGACATTTTTGCAAATGTATTAACAATAACTGAAATATCACATTTACATAAGTATTCAGACACTACTGAGTACTTTGAAGCACCTTTGGTAGCGATTACAGACTTGAGTCTTCTTGAATATGCTACAAGCTTGGCACACCTGTTTTTCTCCCATTCTTCTCTGCAGATCCTCTCAAGATCTGTCAGGTTGGATGGGGAGCTTTCACTGCACAGCTATTTTCAGAACTCTCCAGAGATGTTTGATCGGGTTCAAGTCCGGGCTCTGGCTGGGCCTCAAGGAAATCCAGAGACTTGTCCAAAGCCACTTCCCAAGTCTTGGCTGTGTGCTCAGGGTGGTTGTGTTGCTGCTGAGGTCCTGAGCAGGTTTTCAGACCAAGGATCTCTCTGTACTTTGCTCCGTTCATCTCTTCCCTCAACCTGACTAGTCTTCAGAGTCCCCAGAACTGTAAATCATCCCCACAGCATGATGCTGCCACCATACTCAGCTGAGGTGGTGCCAGGTTGTCCAGACGACAACATTCAGTCGTAAGATGTCAAATCTTGCCTTTATGGAAGAGTGGCAAGAAGACATTTCTTAAAGATATCCATAAAAAGTGTTGTTTAAAGTTTGGCATAAGCCAACTGGCTGCCACGTGCCAAACATGAGGAAGAAGGCTGCTCTGGTCAGATGAAACCAAAAGGAACTGATTTGGAGGAACAATGCAAAAGATATGTTTGGCGTGAAGGCAACACAGCTCATCACCTGAGGAACTCCCCCACTGTCAAACATGGTGGTGGCAGCATCATGGTTTGGGCCTGCTTTTCTTCAGCAGGGACAGGGAAGATGGTTAAAATTGATGGGAAGATGGATGGAGCCAAATACAGGACCATTCTGGAAGAAAACCAAACTGGAGTCTGCAAAAGACCTGAGACTGGGAGGCCACTTGTCTTCCAACAAGACAATGATGCAAAACATAAAGTAAAATCTACAATGGAATGGTTCAAAAATAAACATATCCAGGTGTTAGAATGGCCAAGTCAAAGTCCAGACCTCATGGCTTGGTTTTTGCTGGAAAGAACTGAAAACTGCTGTTCATAAATGTGTGCCATCCAACCTCACTATGCTCGAGCTGTTTTGCAAAGGAATGGAAATAATTTCAGTCTCTCTGTGCAAAACTGATAGACATATCAAGCAACTTACAGCTGTAATCGCAGCAAAAGGTGGCGCTACAAAGTATTAACTTAAGGGGGCCGAATAATTTTGCACGCCCAATTTTTCCGTTTTTGATTTGTTAAAAAAGTTTGAAATATCCAATAAATGTCGTTCCACTTCATGATTGTGTCCCACTTGTTGTTGATTCTTCACAAAAAAATACAGTTTTATATCTTTATGTTTGAAGCCTGAAATGTGGCAAAAGGTCGCAAAGTTCAAGGGGGCCGAATACTTTCGCAAGGCACTGTATATGGTAATAGGTCATTCAACACATCACATGCTGAAGACAGCAAGTCAATTTACATTTTTATAGTGTCTAATGGGATGTAAACACTCGTTTGTGTAATGGGACAATTCTGTATATAATTAGTGTTCTCTATAAAGAAATATGGTACCAATATAGAAATGAATGGCATACAGCATGAGAAAAGCCTGACAATGAAGCATATTTAGTACCAGTGTTCCTACCTGTAGTGTTTGTCCTTGACGATGGCATAGACAAGCACCAGCGCCAGGATGCCATCCAGGACCACCGTCAGCAACTCCAAGGAGACGATGGTGGGGTCAGAGTGGAGCCAGCGCTCATCTGCCTTTCCATACTCCTTCCCTACATGGACAGGATATCTGTTAGAGCAGTATCTCAATATATTCCTGGGGGACCCCAGGGCCAGAGGGTAGACGATTATACTCCAGCATTAACAGTGATTGATATTCCATTCCTGTATATTATTCAGTTTAATGTGAGCATTTTAATACTATATCCTCTAGATGTCTCACCACAACCAGGCTCCAAAGTACATCTCAAACACATGCACCATTGTTAATAATTTATATTTTGCATGATAAAACAAAAAGTTCAATACACAGTACTATAAATCATTTTGTTTAATCCATTTGTTTTTTATTGCACAGTCAAGGTAGCCTACTTACAAAGTTCAGCAAAAATATTGTCTGAAGTTGCCACGGTTCCAACAAGTGACATGTAAACAAAGGGTCCTTCCTGTAAGAACAAACAGTAGAAAGAGTCAAATAAGAGCTGCAAATTAACTTTCTGTTGACAACGCCTTCTCACTCCCATCACACACTCACCAAAGTAATGTGAACAATTGCGTCGTAGAAAAGCCACACGAGCACCCATCTATCAGTTCCAGAGCATTTTCTTCCCCATATCTGCGCGAGGATGTATCCCACGACGAACTGAGTGGCGCAGGCCAGCAGAGAATAAACCGTCACTGGAGTAAAGAGAGATTGGGTTTCTTTAAACGCGGCCGATACCATTTTCACAGAAAACTCTACTCAAACCATGCAAATTACTCTTTGAACTTGCAACTATTGTCTCGTCCATAAAGCTAGATAGATGACTCATCTGTGCCATTTTGCGTCTGCCTGCCCTGCCGATGCTGTCAATCTCAATTTTGAAGTAGTACATTTTCTTCTTCATGATTGGCTGATCCGTCCGGTTGGACATGACGCTAACAGAGTCACCATGCGGGATCATTCAATGAAGTTGGAAGTCCCACCCAGTTGACTTCATTACAATGGTGGAAGCCCTCAATGGCGCTTCCCATCCTAATATATATTTGTTTGCCACTAGAGGCCTCTATCCTTCTCTATGGTCTTGTCCCAAATGGATTCCGTGGTCGTCTCCCCCTGCCCCAGTGTCACGCTGTCAGAAGTACATGATTGGCTGTCGGATAAATCTCTACACTTCTGCGCCCTCCTAAGAGAAAATGAAGGGGGAGCTGAAGTTGGTGAACCGGAGGCGAAGCGAGTCTCGACTCCGCCCAAAATCTGTCTGCGTGAAAATAAGCGTTTAAGCAGACCAAGAGTGTCGAATCTAGTGAAGATACAAGTTAATTGCTATTTTGATAGGTGAGGCTTGTTTGATCAAATATACGTTTCATAATACTTAAATTATTAAGAGTGTACTGATGTCCTGCACGGTGATATTGCGACGATTTTTCTATCGGTTGTGCAAGTTCTTACGGGTATCTGCTCTCTCATTGGCTAGAATGTTCCCATCTGATCTCGCCTGCCGCAAGCCTTTGAGAAATTGTTAGAGCGGTCAGTCGACCATCTTGCCACGCCGATTGTAGAATCAACCAGGAGGAGGTCCGATATCAGGACCTTGGACAGCAGATTGGACAACGATTGACAATAGTAGAAATAAAGCATAGTACATTTGATTAGTCAAACTTTATACTGTTTGTATATCGTATTTTACAGTGGTGTAAAGTACTTAAGTAGTTTTGGGTATCTGTACTTCACTATTCATATTGACTACTTTTACTTCACTACATTCATAAAGAAAATAATGTACTTTTTACTCCATACATTTATCCCGACATCCAAAAGTACATGTTACATTTTGAATGCTTAGCAGGACAGAAAATTGTCAATTTCCCACACTTATCAAGATAACAAATCTAGTCACCCCTAATGCCTATGATCTGACCGACTCACTAAACAAGTGCTTCATTTCTAATCTGAGTGTTTGAGTGTGCCCCTGGCTGTCCATACATTTAAAAAAAGAGAAAATGGTGCTGTCTGGTTTGCTTAATATTAGGTACCGAGGAATTTGAAACATATACTTTTTCCCCATACTTTTACTCAATTATTACTTTACTGGCTGACTTTCACTTTACTTGAGTCATTTTCTATTAAGGTATCTTTACTTTTACTCAAGTATGACAATTGTGTACTTCTTCCACCACTGGTATTATACATTATACACTGCTCAAAAAAATAAAGGGAACACTTAAACAACACAATGTAACTCCAAGTCAATCACACTTCTGTGAAATCAAACTGTCCACTTAGGAAGCAACACTGATTGACAATAAGACCTCCATGCTGTTGTGCAAATGGAATAGACAACAGGTAGAAATTATAGGCAATTAGCAAGACACCCCCAATAAAGGAGTGGTTCTGCAGGTGATAACCACAGACCACTTCTCAGTTCCTATGCTTCCTGGCTGATGTTTGTCACTTTTGAATGCTGGCGGTGCTTTCACTCTAGTGGTAGCATGAGACGGAGTCTACAACCCACACAAGTGGCTCAGGTAGTGCAGCTCACCCAGGATGGGACATCAACGCGAGCTGTGGCAAGAAGGTTTGCTGTGTCTGTCAGTGTAGTGTCCAGAGCATGGAGACGCTACCTGGAGACAGGCCAGTACATCAGGAGACGTGGAGGAGGCTGTAGGAGGGCAACAACCCAGCAGCAGGACCGCTCCTCCGCCTTTGTGCAAGGAGGAGCACTGCCAGAGCCCTGCAAAATGACCTCCAGCAGGCCACAATTGTGCATGTGTCTGCTCAAACTGTCAGAAACAGAATCCATGAGGGTGGTATGAGGGCCCGACGTCCACAGGTGGGGTTGTGCTTACAGCCCAACACCGTGCAGGACGTTGGCATTTGCCAGAAAACACCAAGATTAGCAAATTCGCCACTGGCGCCCTGTGCTCTTCACAGATGAAAGCAGGTTCACACTGAGCACGTGACAGACGTGACAGTCTGGAGACGCCGTGAAGAACGTTCTGCTGCCTGCAACATCCTCCAGCATGACCGCACTTTGGCAGTGGGTCAGTCATGGTGTGGGGTGGCATTTCTTTGGGGGTGCCGCACAGCCCTCCATGTGCTCAACCAGAGGTAGCCTGACTGCCATTAGGTACCGAGATGAGATCCTCAGACCCCTTGTGAGAACATATGCTGGTGCGATTGGCCCTGGGTTCCTCCTAATGCAAGACAATGCTAGACCTCATGTGGCTGGAGTGTGTCAGCAGTTCCTGCAAGAGGAAGGCATTGATGCTATGGACTGGCCCGCCCGTTCCCCAGATCTGAATCCAATTGAGCACATCTGGGACATCATGTCTCGCTCCATCCACCAACGCCACGTTGCACCACAGACTGTCCAGGAGTTGGTGGATGCTTTAGTCCAGGTCTGGGAGGAGATCCCTCAGGAGACCATCCGCCACCTCATCAGGAGCATGCCCAGGCGTTGTAGGAGGTCATAAAGGCAGGTGGAGGCCACACTAAATAGTCTGAGCCTCATTTTGACTTGTTTTAAGGACATTACATCAAAGTTGGATCAGCCTGTAGTGTGGTTTTCCACTTTAATTTTGAGTGCAACTCCAAATCCAGACCTCTATGGGTTGATAAATTTGATTTCCATTGATTGTGTGATTTTGTTGTCAGCACATTCAACTATGTAAAGAAAAACGTATTTCATAAGAATATTTCATTCATTCAGATCTAGGATGTGTTATTTTAGTGTTCCCTTTGTTTTTGAGCAGTGTACATTGTTGCGACTGTCCTTGTCTATCAGTTTTGTAGACCCCAGGAAGAGTAGCTGCTGCTTCTGCAAAAACTAAATGGGGATCCAAATAAACAGTGTGCATTTGCCATGGTTCTCAGTTTACCTAGTGAAAAAACATAACTTACCAAAATTAAAAAACAAAGGCAAAATGGATTTCAACTCATTTTCTTTAATATGCACAAGAGTTGAAAGGAACATTGTGAGCCACCTTAAAGAGATATGGATTCTAAAATGTATAAAAAGTAAGACAGAGGCCAAAATGCTATCTGTTGCTTTTTCGTCTTTAGTACATGTTTCGTTAGCAAGTAAAAATCTTGCCCAAAAGCATAAGCTTGTATCAGTTTGATACAAGACAAAAATTCCATTCTTTAAAGTGGCTCTCATTCTATGTCTCTAGAATCTAGATCAATGACTGTACACCAGCTAGACTTTGTTCATCGGTTGTGAATGGCTAGACCAAAAAGGCGTGGGCCGCTCCCCTGAAATAATCCCCATTCCTTCTCAGTAGTTAGCAGCCAAAACATAACTACATTAGTCCAAATGTAATTTGTTTTTTTCCGGTCCCTTCACAAATAAATGCTGGAGGGAAATCAAGACAAAAGTCGAGTTCACAAGAGAATTTTCAATCAAGTCATCGATCACGTTACACGTTTAAAAACAAAACTTCCCTGTTAATCTTTCAACAGTAAAAACATTACAGCCTCGCAAAGTGAACCGATCGATGGATGACTGGCAAAATGCAGCTGCTTTGTACAGACCAAACTTCAGACAGTTGGGGAAATACTCTTAAATTGTAGAATTAGATGTAGCATATAGAACAACTGTATGGTCAATGGACCATTGCAATGCAACCATAGCTTTGACTTATCGAAGCAAACATTGCTTTCCACACACAGTAAGCAGAGGGAGGGGTGACTGAAGTGTGCATAAGACTGAATAGAAACTGCAGATGTGGAATCTACACAGATGAAATCAGTGTTACATTGTCTTTCTCTGTCCCTCTACCGATGTATCTTTCCAAAATATTTCCTCAAATTCTTGAGTCATTAAATTCAATGTCCGACGATGTCTCCCCTGCAAGAGGAGATGTGTCTTTTGGAAACGCCCAGTTAAAGCCTGGTTTTTAAGGCTTATTCGTTGTTGAGGGGTTTCTCGTTCAGAGGATAGAACCTGGTAAGAGGGACTGATCCAAAACCCAGTTTAAAGGTTCTGAGGAGAGGTGCGTTTGGTTCCAGCTCAACTCCATTCCCCTCCTCTCAACCCAAAAACCATTCCATCAGCAAGCCATCCATAGATCAATGCTACAAAGTCTTCCTTGTTATTCATTTCAGAATTTCCCTGTTGCATAATTTTAAATATATTTTTTGTACTTTAAATCCATTGTATTTCATGATGATTTCACAACTAAAAGGAATAATATTATAGTGATAGGTGGTTGTTGAAATCTGTTCAGTCCACCTGGGAATGTGTCGACTGCTCACTTCTCTACCCTCTGAGAAGGGTTTTGAGAGCATTCATTCTCAGTGTTCTGTTCCAAAAAAAACTGTAGTTCAATGAGGACTGAATAATTAACAGCCCTTTGATGAGGTCATCAATTAGAATGTTTAACAAAGGACAGCCTAGATGCTGTCCGTACTCCTCAAAAGAGTCAATTAACTCGGAGGTTGAGTGTCTTCAGTCGCTGTGTCCAACGTGCTCTGATCCCAGACTCCAGAGAAGAGCACGCCTTTAAATGAGACCATTCCTCTTCTTTGCTGATATGACGATTGGTAGAACAAGATCATTGGTCCATGCACACAGATGACTTCAGTCTCTTCAGGGTGTATGTGTCTGAGTAAAGGGATAATAGCAACTTTTTGGCAACTGCAGGAATGACGGACGAGGCATTTTCTCTTTCTGGAACATTTATAAGCATCGCTGTGAGATGCTTGAAAAGAGATGGATAACAATGATCCTTCCTTCAGTGCTTGAACTGTTGTTGTTAGTGAGTCAGTGATTGATGTTGGGAAGGAGGTGACTTGAGGGTTCAGAGCAGCTAGAGAGTTAGACCTACTAGGTGGACGTTTGCCTTTAAAACTTGAACTCCTTTGCTTGCAGGTTGGTGGCGGGGTCAAAGTTGAATGTTCCGCCCTGAGTGGCTTCGGGTATCAAGCTGGGATCCTCATCAATCTAAAAAGAGAGAAGGAAAATAAATGGATCAGGGTGGTGCCATAGATGAACAAACACACAGAGTGGAGACTAGATTCACTGTCACTACACAAAACATAGGTCAATTTTTCCATTCGATTTTATATAGAATTATGTAACAAGGCCTATAGCCGATTCCTCCGTCTTACCCCATTGACAGAGGAAGTGGAGGAAAAAGGCCCTGCGTTTCTGTAGCACACATCCTACACCCAGCACAGCACTGTCAGGACAGCGCTGGGTTCTAACGGTGTGCAAACTGTAGGGCTTCTGTCAGAGCAGAGGTACTCACATCGTCTCCTGAGAAGTACTGGTCGATGATCTCGAAGGCTAGTTTGTAGATGTCCTCGTTTTCATGCTGCTGAAGGTTCTCGATCTTCTCTAGACCTGATGGGCAGAGAGAAATGAGCATGAAAGTCCATCGCAGTGAATCAATCTAGAATGTGTGCTTCAAAATAGCAACACTACTCTGTCATACAATGGCAACATGGTGAACTGACACACAAGCACTCCCCCCTCTAACACACACACTAACCTCCACACTCCTCTATGATCTCAGCGATGGTGCTGGCCTCTTCCCCGGCCATAATGAGGACGTTCTTGAGGCCGTCTAGGACCACCTGAACCACCTGGGAGTCCTTCACAGACAGCAGGCTGCAGAACGGAGGAACCACATTCTGCTGCACCAGGTACTCCACCTATAGGGTTGGGTAGAACATAGCAGATCAGCCTATCAGGGCCTTGCTTTGCCTACAGACGGGTACACTTAACCAGCCAATCAGGACCTTACAAAACGCAACGCTGTATGGATTGGGTATTGATGTAAACAGCCCTGGTAGAACATACCTGATCTTTTCTTCCACTTATTGTCAAGTTGCTGATGGCCCAAGCTGCCTCCTTCTGTGTGCCAAAGTCTCCCTGCAGACAAACACAGAGAGAGGTTGTCAGTGGTTAGGGTAGTGTTCCTTACAGATCTCCACAAGGACATAGGGGCTACATAATGCTTCGTAGGGCTACATAAGGGCTCAGCGACTCACCTTAGCCAGCTGGTGGATGATCATGGGCAGCAGGCCAGCGTCGATGACTGCCTGCACCTGCTGCTGGTTGCCTGCTGTGATGTTGGACAGGAACCACACGGCCTCCTAGTGGGCGGGAGGGATACACACACACACAGGAAGCCATTCAGCTGAGAGAAACCCACAGACACGCACACCATGGACCACATGAGTACGACTGAGACCGTTACACAGAGGTATAGATACTGTTGGAAATAAACGACACTGGGGTCCATCCCATTTCAACGCTACAGGACTTAATTACAGCAAAACAAACATATGCCACCAATAGAATCTAAAAGTGTGCCTGTTACCTTGTTGATCTTCTCCTTGGGGTGTGTGAGCAGGTTGGGGAAGTGCGAGAGGACGTCACAGTTGAGCACCACCTGCGTCTGCTCGTCTGTCCCCGTCACAATGTTCCCCACTGCCCTCAGAGCTGCAGTCTACAGGATATGACATCATAGGTGGTTAATGACGTCACAGGAAGTCACACATTCCATACAGTAAGTTCCAGGTATATTACCCTTCCCACAAGCCTAACCTCAACCATTAGAGGGAAAACTGAAAACTGACCTTAGATCAGAGTAGGGGTGACTTCATCCTACTTAGGGATGTGACGTCATGAAATTGTCAGCCGGTGATTGTGAAGCAAATAAACTGTCAATCACACGGTAATTGACCGTTATTTAACATAAACACGTTTAGCATCTCCTGGCTTCCGCACAGCCTACAAGTCACCGATGCAGACCTTTGGAACATCTAATAAATCCATGTAATATAGCCTACACCCTCACAATAAATCCACTATTTATTTTAGACAACTCTAAAGAAAATGTAGTCTATTTCAGAAGAACAGAATGGCATACTCTGAGTTGCCCTTATGTTAGGTCCTGATCTGGCTATGCCAAATGACTGTGGGCTACACTAGTTTAGCAGACAAGCATTATTTTATAGTATGAAGAACACAATTGAACATAGCTAAATTAAATAAAGGATATTTTCTCCAAACAATTGAAGTTGTTTGCAAATGCGGCTATTCTGTGTTGAGCAATAATAAAAAAACAGGTACTCATATGTTTAATTGAGTTATTTATGCAACTTTAGTTGATACACCAACGTTGGGAGATAGAATGCATTAAAAATTAAAACATAAGGCTGCATGATGCGACTGATGATGATTTGAATAAAGTCTCATGAATGGCATGAGCACTGTTTCTGGTGCAGGCTGCACACCATCAGTCTCTCATTCACAAGTTGACAAGCACTTGATAATATTCTCAACGGGCCTCGAATTTCCCAGTGGCATCAATCACCTAAAAAAAAATCTGCCTGTTACGTGATCAGGTCCTTCTCACAGGCATCTCAGCTAAGAAGTAGGCTACAAGTGAAGACCGACACATCGTGACGCAACTGCGCGCTTCGGCTTGATGTTAGAACTGTCCACATTTAGCCTACTTTTCATCAGCCAACAAGATGAGTAGGTCTAACGAACAGCAGAAGCACTAGCCTATGTCAATCTACTATCCCCCATAGTACAAAAATGTACCTATTCTGTTGGTCCGCTTGTCCTGTGAAATAAATAATTATTCTAAACATACTCTGGGCCTGTTGTGGAATGCGATAAAGCCCAAATTAATACAACCACTCGCATCAACATTTTTTTTAAAAGCAATGAGGTTGATGCAACAGATCAGAGCATTTATCTTAAAATGTTGATAAACTATTAGGCTATTTCATCACATAAGTGCAGCAATGCACACACGGCAGTAGGCTATAAGCATGAATGTTCCAAAATTCAATCAATTAGCAGGAAAACACTTCTCAAAGTGAACGTAAATGCGAGTCTGCATGTAATGCTTTAATATTAAAAAAAGGTGCATTTCTATGGTGAAAATGTAATTCCTCAAACTTGAAACTCAAGCGCCACCTATGTATGCCAGTTAGGCACTACACCGGTTGTAAAGTGGATTCATGTGCTTCATTTTAAGAAGTTATTTGGCCACTTTAGTTGTGATACAAACCTTATCAAAACATATAGGCCTATGGGCTAGGCTACATGAGGTGATTGGAAAAAGTTGGGCAAAAAAGGCATGCGCCGTTTTTACTGGACACACTGGGCATCATTCACAAGTGGTATACATCACGATAGGCTAATATTGTCACCATCAGACTATTCTTGATTTAATGCTGTCTTGGAACAGGTGTAGGGAGGGAAAAAAATAATGCGATCTATGCACTTATATAGTGAATGGAGGACGCTGTGGTTTATTTTCATGCCAGCCAGGTAGGCTATACTCCTGTTGTAAAGAGAAGCAATGTGCTTAATATTAGGAAAGTTGAGAAATAAATATAGTAGGCCTAGCCTATAGAAAGCTGATGGGATCCTCCTCTTTTTAATAGAAGCCATCACTGTTCTCTCAGGCAATTGCATAGCCTATTAAAATGTTGCAACATGAGCTCTCATTAAGTGTTTGATTAGATTTTCAAATACATTTGCATTAATGTCAGAGTGATTAGAGGGACAATAGAGTGCTGAGTACTAGGCAGTTAGCAAGTTTGGTAAGCTACTAAAGAAGAGCAGCAGCATCAGAGCTATAGAAGCCTAGTTACCCTGACTAAACGGTCACGTGGCATTTGACTGTGGACATGACTCATGACCATTGATGTGGCGGTAATAACGGTCACCGTAACAGCCCTAATCCTACTTCCAATCAGGGGAAAGGAAGTAGACATACCTGAACTTTGACCTCTTGGTGGCTGAGCAGGGGGACGAGGAAGGGGACAACCCCCGAGTCGATGACCATCTGGATCTGTTCGTTCCCTCCATCTGTGAGATAGGACAAGGCCCACACTGTATCCACTAGGATCTGACCACAGAGAGAGGACGGATTTAGAAACAGGGAATTTCCATAGGGAATGGCAAAGCAACTAGCTTTGCTGTTGTGATAGTAGGGTGATACTTACATTTATATCAGTGTGGTATATCAATACACAGAGAGCAGGTAGAATCTGGAAGAGGTAGAGAGGAGAGAGAGTCAGGCATAATGATTGGAGGCGTACAATGAAGCGACTATAGAGCAACAGGCAGGACCCAGGGTGTTTTCTGTTTCAGCAGGCAGACACTGCAGACCTCCAGGACCAGGCTAGAGGATGGTTGGGAACAGGGAAGCAGAATGCTAGGCAGCACCCAAAGTCCCAGACCACTTTCCCTAATCAAATCCCCCATCGTCTGATTGTCCTTAGAGCCAAACACATGGAACACAGCCAGAGCTGTTGGGCAAAGGGTTCGACTAATATTGACGACAAACGTCTATGTGAAGATCATAATTCAGTCAGATTGGCCTCCGAGTGGTGCAGCAGTCTAAGGCACAGCATCGCCGTGCTTGAAGTGTCACTACAGACCTGGGTTCGATTCCAGGCTGTGTCACAACCGGCCGTGACCAGGAGTCCCTGCCTTACAAATGGCCCAGTGTCGTCTTGGTTAGGGGAGGGTTTGGCCGGGGGGGCTTTACTTGGATCATCGCGCTAAAGTGACTCGTGGCGGGCCGGGCGCCTGCAGGCTGACTTCAGTCGTCAGTTGAACAGTGTTTCCTCCAAGACATTGGTGCAGCTGGCTTCCTGGTTAAGGGGCAGGTGTTAAGCAGCGCGCTTTGGCGGGTCATGTTTCGGAGGACGCATGACTCGACCTTCTCCTCTCCCGAGCCCGTTGCAGCGATGAGACAAGATGGATATCAACGAAATCCAGTTCGATTGAATGACTGTGCTGGGTCTCACACACCTCTGTCTGTCTTACCTCCTGTACTGTCTCCATGGGGGGCGGTGGGTCCTTGTTGCGGCAGAGGTTGACAATGACCCAGGTGACGTTGCGGAGGAAGGTGATGGGGATGGAGGGGTTAATAAATGACAGCAGGGGCTTGACCACGCCCAAGGAGATTACGTAATCCCTGCACTGCGGTCCATCGCCTGCACGGGAAGAACACAGGTGTCATTGACTGGCATCGGCCAGTGTGTGTGTGTATGCATGTGTGCGACCCATCACTCACCGATGATGTTGCCTAGCGCCCACACGGCCTGTTCACATACGTTCTGGTGAGGAGATTGTAGCAGCCGCAGGAAATAGAGGCACAGCATCTGGACATGTAGAAGAAAGGCAGACCCATATGTTAGACAACATTGCAGACAGAGAGACAGAGACATCAGTTAGAGACAGGTAGAGAAAGAGACATAAGTTAGACAGAGGTAGATTGAGGGTCTGGCAGACAAGAGACAGAGATGGGAAAAACAGTTGAAAACAGGTGTTTCTATACCAGGAACCAGATGGATAGATTGGCTCATATAGACCGGTCCATTATGTATGCCTGATGGGTCAGTTTGAAACTGGGCCACAGAAGAACTAGAAACTACTTACTAGATTTGACCACAGCTTGAGTCTGTTGTGACGTCCCTGATGCTATGTTGGTCAACGCCCAGGCAGCCTCAAACTGGAGAGAGGGACTGGGGAAGAGGAGAGAGTAAATGAGCCTAGCTATATGAAGAGACAAACAGAAGCTGTCCCCAGACAACAAAACACGACCAATAAGCCCATCAACAGCACATGGCTACTGATCAACAATCCATATCAACCTGCATCACCACTAACCCCCACCTCGGTCTATATATATATAAATAAAAGACAGGGGTGGTCTTCTGGCATACACTATATATACCTTGTTTTCACTTAGAAATTCCCTTGTTTTTGAAAAAAAGCACATTTTTGTCCATTAAAATAACATCAAATTGATCTGAAATGTAGTGTAGACCTTATTAATGTTGTAAATGACTATTGTAGCTGGAGAAGGCAGATTTTTTATTAAATATATACATTGATGTACAGAGGCCCATTATCAGCAACCATCACTCCTGTGTTCCAATGGCACATTGTGTTAGCGCAAACTGCCTCTACCCAGAATAGAAAGGAGTGGGAGGCCCCGGTGCACAACTGAGCAAGAGGACAAGTACGTTCGTGTCTAGTTTGAGAAACAGACGCCTCACAAGTCCTCAACTGGCAGCTTCATTAAATAGTGCACGCAAAACACCAGTCTCAACGTCAACAGGCGACTCCGGGATGCTTGCCTTCTAGGCAGAGGTCCTCTGTCCAATGTCTGTGTTCTTTTGCCCATCTTAATATTCTAATTTTATTGGCCAGTCTGAGATATATCTTTTCTTTGCAATTCTGCCTAGAAGGCCAGCATCCCGGAGTCGGCTTCTTCACTGTTGACATTGAGACTGGTGTTTTGTGGGTACTATTTAATGAAGCTGCCAGTTGAGGACTTGTGAGGCGTCCGTTTCTCAAACTAGACACAAATGCACTTGTCCTCTTGCTCAGTTGTGCACCAGGGCCTCCCACTCGTTTCTATTCTGGTTAGAGGCCGTTTGTACTGTTCTGTGAAGGGAGTAGAACATAGTGTTGTACGAGATCTTCAGTTTCTTGGCAATTTCTCACATGGAATAGCCTTCATTTCTCAGAACAAGAATAGACTGATGAGTTTCAGAAAAAAGTAACTTGTTTCTGGCCATTTTGAGCCTGTAATCAAACCCACAAATGCTGATGCTCCAGATACTCAACTAGTGTAAAGAAGGCCAGTTTCATTGCTTCTTTAATCAGAACAACAGTTTTCAGCTGTGCTAACATAATTGCAAAAGGGTTTTTGAATGATCAATTAGCCTTTTAAAATGATAATCCAAGTTTAGCTAACACAACGTGCCATTGGAAGACAGGAGTGATGATTGCTGATAATGGGCCTCTGTACACCCGTGTAGATATTCCATTAAAAATAAGCCGTTTCCAGCTACAATAGTAATTTACAACACTAACAATGTCCACACTGTATTTCTGATCAATTTGATGTTATTTTAAGGGACAAAAAAAGTGCTCTCTTTCAAAACAAGGACATTTCTAAGTGACCTCAAACTTCTGAACGGTAGTGTATGTGGGTGTATATCTATCCATCTCTCTCTGCGTCTCCTCACACTCCTGCCTCCATCACCCAACCTCCCCCACCCTCCTGTTTACACAAAACACAACCCCCCCCCCCGGGGAGTCCCCCCTAATCGCTGCCCATCCCCACCACTGAAGAGACAGAGCTGTCAGCAGTGGGGCAGTGCTAGTGCAGCAGAGCGGAACACACACTTTCTCTCCTATCCGTCTGTGTGTCTGCTGCTGCAGTGTTCACATCAGCCCAGCCATGCGGAGGAGAGGGAGGGCACACCAGTATCCCCAGAGCATGACAGAATGTAGAGAGACAATGGAGAGAGAGAGCAGTCTGACACATACCCAGTCTACCCACTCATTCACGCTCCGGTTTCAGACCCTCTCCTTTCGCCCTTCTCCTACTTTTGAACGGGGCATCACACAGAATTACCACAGGGCAATTTACCACCATCTTTTAATTACTCTTCCAGGGCAAAGGTGCCCCATGACCCCATACAGTCTCTTCCTCCCCCCATAAAGCAGACTTACTTGTCGTCCCTCTCCAGGCATTTGACCAGGATGGGCAGGATGCCAGACTTAATCAAGTCGTCGATGGGGGTTTCTGTCACTGGACAGGAGTTTTCTGGCTGCCTGCACGGCACTGAGCTGGATGAGTCCGTTTGTCACTGACAGCATTCTGACAGGAAGGAGAGCGAGAACACGGGGTTAGCTCCAACAGCTCAAGGTGTATGCGGGATAGGTCTCAACAACACTGACAGAATGCAGGCTTACCTGTAAGATGGCTTCCAGTGTTACATTTTGCTGCAAAACAAAAAACTAGAGTTGTGAGATTTGCTGTAGCTACGCGTTTACATGGTGCAAGGTTAGAGATAGGAAACATATCCCTGTCATTCCTGAACTTGAAGCCATAGTGTGAGAGAGATGAGGACTGACTCACCCCTTTAAAGTCAGAGTCTATGTCTGAGTCTTCCAGGCTCTCCTCCTGTGGAACGTTCCTCTTCTTCAGAAGGTGCTCATCTCGTTTGTTCTGGGGGGTGGGGGATATATATATTTTAAGTGTTGAATCCTAGAAGGAATATAGGAGTGAATGCTATTGGAAACATTCACCCACACAGCGAGGGAATAGATTCCCTGCTTGACTCCTACAGGCTAAGACTGCTCCCATAACCTCCCAGTGATGTTAGTGGCAGATAGCATGAGGAGGAATGTATCCATCTCTGCACAGACGGATCTCTTCTGCAGCACACATACTGCTATGTGAGAGAACTGCTGTGTCACTCATCCTACATTAGTGGTTTGCTCTTCTGTAAGGGTAGGACATGGCTTTTTAGCAGAAAAAAAACTGAAGTTCTCTCACTTGTCGTCAAATCATACAGGCCTACTGGATATGTTTCTACAAAACTGCTGGTCAGCTCAGACTTCCTGAAACACTTCTGCAAGCTGCATTCAGAGGACACGTTGGGGCCTTAGTGCAAAGACCAAGGGCTCACAGAGAGCTGGGCGATGTGGACAAAAATCCATACCGCTAAATTGTCTGAATTGGATGCAATAATGATACGTTTGGAACATTGGATGTGCAGCGCAGTTTAAAATGATCCTTTAAACTACTAGTATGATGCTTGTACATTTTCTTCAAATCACCCATTTTAGCAAAATGTATTTGATTTCAAACTTCTCTTTTCTCTAATATAGGCTTCTTATCGTAATGAACGATATCAGATAAATGCCTGCAATAAGTGACGGCATGGTCGGTGTCAATCGATACATTGTATCATCTCAGCTCTAGCTCAGACTCAAAGTCCCCCAGATGTGATCTAAGTTCAGTTTGGCACCATCCCCTCTAATAGTCATGGTTCTACCCAGAGAAACTGCTATAGAGTTATACATCCAGAGGAATGGTCATGGTTCTACCCAGAGCAGCTGCTATAGAGTTATACATCCAGAGGAATGGTCATGGTTCTACCCAGAGAAGCTGCTATAGAGTCATACATCCAGAGGAATGGTCATGGTTCTACCCAGAGCAGCTGCTATAGAGTCATACATCCAGAGGAATGGTCATGGTTCTACCCAGAGCAGCTGCTATAGAGTTATACATCCAGAGGAATGGTCACGGTTCTACCCAGAGAAGCTGCTATAGAGTTATACATCCAGAGGAATGGTCATGGTTCTACCCAGAGCAGCTGCTATAGAGTCATACGTCAAAGACAAGCCTGTGTGTCTGACGAACCTACTTAATGGCCCCCGGCCAGAGCTCTGCGCTTCCGCAGGCCAGGAGAGGGAAACCCTCCCCAAGGCTGAGGGGTAAGACCAGTCTGGCCTTTGGGTAAGAGTCTGGCCAGTCTGGCCTCTGGGTAAGACCAGTCTGACTGCAACATTTCCCGTCAAAATAAAGGTGAATTAACTCTATAACCCTGCTTCCACCTAACATCCAAGTCCCAGAGAGACTTAACAGGCTGGAAAAAGGGCCTGCATGTATCAATTCAATTTACAGTTGTGCCACGCATACCAAAATAAGAGGTACATGACAGACACGGCAGCGCTGGAATGGCATCTGTGGAGTGGGCCAGGACACAAACAGAGACCAGAGGTGTGGTAGGGTGGGAGGTGAAGGGTGAAACTCAAGAGGATAGTGTGGAGCTTTAGCCTTTCTAATTTCAGTGTGGGGAGGAGCAGAAGTAGGCTAATGGGTTAGTCCACTGGATGCAACTGAACTATAAACAGTCAATAGAGATGCCGAGGCTCACCTTTCTCAGCTCCACTGTCACTTCATTGCGATGTCTTCGCATAGTCTGTAAGAGAGAGAGAGGAGAACAGTCAGAGATGAGCCTAACTACTGGAGCATTAAAAAGACAGCCCATACACTCAAACAAACCACATGCAATGTTAGTCAATTGGAACTGGCTCCATTTTGTTTACAGACTGGGCTTTAGATTACAAGTGTACTGCTGCATGTTGGCAACAGGCGGCAGAGGATCATGTTAACTTGATTGCCAGTCAGGGCATCCTGGTTCATATTACTAACGCTGTGTAACCTCCCTCATGCAAGCAATGATTCTGTTTACATTTATCCACCAAATCAAAGGTGTGACCCACTGCTGCTGGCAAAACCCTGCCCCTGATCTGACACCCTAACTCAAGGTTGCAGTAAAAAACAGATGTGGTTCCGTATGTGTTTGAAACACTCCATCTATTGAAGACGGAACACAATGTTTTGTCAACACTGCCTTTTGTGGGAACTGTGTTTAGGGAGGATAGTGAATCAGCCATGAGAGAATGCCTGAGAGTGGCTCAGCTGGCCAGCTGGGAGGAGGAAGTCAGAGACCTCTGAAACTCAACAACGATCGATCAAATCTATGGAATTCCAAGCATTTCTCTGGGACACTCATTCCATGCTGGGACAAGAGGGCGACTTCCTGTGAGAGGGAAGACTGCCTCAGCTCCTGGAGAACACACCAGAGGTCTTCAACCTTTGTTTACATTTCAATACTACTTATTCTGCATAGCCAATGTTGATTGTGGAGTATCCTGTTATATGTTGGGATTATTATTGTATTGTAACAACATCATACACAGCAGTCACTGTGGCCCTCTGTGGTGGTGTAGGTCAGAACTTGTGAAAGGGATACATTTTCTGTATCCTACAGCTTTTAACATTCCTTGAAGTCTAAACACAGCCTAAATCTCACTGAAGATGCTGTGTGTGTCCTCTTTGATGCAGTAGAATTCAGCACTATAGGAGCAGGGTGAGTGTGTTGCCCTGGGGCACTTCTATAGATCTGATAGGTTACTGTGCTTAAAGGATAGGGGCTGTATCTGGACAAGGCCTTTCATCTCTGACAACAAGTGATCCATTTCGTATTCTTGGCTTAGCTGCTTGCTGCAAGCTTATCAGCAGGGCTGGTGGGTCGTCAGACATGTGCAAGTCACACTGGCACTTGGCCCCAAAACAACCATGCCGCACTTCTGTTTCCTCTCTGCTCAATATAGCACATACCAGATGGACAGTAATCCATCATGATCTCCATCTGAGATTACTGTGTTTCTAATACATAAGAATATGGGATAGTCAACATGTAATGTCATCCCAAAAGTGGAATATTTATGTTAAGGATGTGTGATCAATACAGATACAAGGGAAATGGCATGTCCCTTTGAATTAAATGTGTGTCCCTAATCATCGAGTATGAGGTTTTAATTGTACCTTTATTTAAGTAGGCAAGTCAGTTGATTTGATTTGAGTTAAGAACAAATTCTTATTTACAAAAGACTGCCTACCCCGCCAATCGTGCACCGACCTGAGTCTCCAAACACGGCAGGTTGTGATACAGCCTGGAATCGAACCAAGGTCTGTCGTGACGCCTCTAGCACTGAGAGGCAGTGCCTTAGACCGCTGCGCCACTCTGGAGGTGTATTGAATCAGCATGGTGACAGTAGCATCATTAGCTTTAGTTCCAGATGTGCAACTGCTCTAACTCACTGTTTGTTAAACACCCACCCTGCGGTCACTGGGACATTGCAATTCAAGCTGTTCATTCACGTATGAGTTAGTTAGGTATATTATTATAAACTGATTAATAACGGCGAATCTCAACTGTTGCAGCCGTGGAAGTTGAGTTGTGCTAGTTGTTTTGTAACAGTTAATGTGCATCATCCGCCCATTTTGACACATAAAACTAGCTATAATTAGCTGGTTTGGTTAGCTGGTAAGCGTATCTAGCTCAGTTAAATTAGTGACTGACTTGCCAACTCGAAATATCAAATGTCATGCCCATGACCAACATCAAGATAGTTAGTTGTCTGGTGCCTTTTACCAATTATAACTATTACTTTCATTTAGTTTAGTTGATGCCAGAATAGTTAATTTCCAAAAATATGTTCCTCACAACCTAGCTAGCTGCTAGCAAGCACAGAGTTAGCAACTTTCCTGGCTAGCTAGCAGGCCTTGCGAAAGCCGCGCCCGCTCCGGATGATACACTTTAGTTAGTGAATGTGGATGATATCATAATCGGCGACACATTATAGAAAAATTAAACTTCAACACGGACGGACAATGAATACTGCAGCAACCAAACCGAATTGAGAACTAGGTAACCCCGAGTGTTCGCAAGCACTCGTTGCTAACGGCTAGTTAGCCAGCCAGCTAACGTTAGCCTAGCCAGATTCTCACCTCGACATCGCGCCCCTTATTTTTGAAGCTCTTAATTCGGTGGTTATCCAAGTCGGCGTTTTCTGCCATGGCTGTCTGTGTTCGGGATGTTTAGCTAGTCCTGCACTTGAAGCTCCGGTGGGAAAAGAGAAAACGTACTGCTGTTTTGCCGAAGGGTGGCTGGCCAGACGTGATACACCGCGATGGGATAATCTCGTCAAGGAGGAGCCACGGAATCCTGTCAATTGGGGGAGGAGGACCTATGGCTAGTATGTGTGCATGGTGTAACCGACTTCCTTGCACCATAGTTGCGCAATGTAACTAGTTGATACCTTTAAATTGCTGCAATATATCCAGTTGTTTTTTAGTCTCCAATGAAGATACTGTACATTATTACCAAACGACTTGCTAATCAACTATGGCTGGCTACTTTACACTGATTGCTTGCTGTTGTTGACAGATAGGTTGGATTTGAGCCCAAAGGGAGGAAGGACTTCATTATGAAGAATCACTGAAGATCAATGCTTCACAAATTAAACAAAAAATGAATTGACTTTACTGTTAATCCACACAAATGTAGCTACACTAATATGTGAACAAAAAACAATCAAATCACTACTACATTTTGTTGTTTAGCATTGCTTTAATTTATTACCTACAACTAAATAAACATGATCATATTGAACTTGGGAAGACCACAGAAACATATTCTCACATATTACCCCTCCTGTTTTTTCAGATTAGTGCAGATTAAGTGCCACTCACTGTCATTTACTGAACTAAACAGACAGGAGTGTAGTCTGAATAAAACAGACACAAAGCTAAAACATAAAAAACAATGCAACAAAAAATGAATAATGCTAATCCCATGTTGAATGAATGTAGATGTAACTTTAGACCAATGTCTACTGTCTGGAGCCAAACCATCCACCTGGGGGGCCAACCTCACTGTACTCCATTTAGTAACTTTAGTACCACCTGAGGTTGCTGAGGGGAGGACAGCTCATAATTATGGTTGTAACGGAATGAATTGAATGGAATCAAACACATGGTAACCATGTGTTTGATGTATTTGATACTATTCCGCTCCAGCCATTACCACGAGCCCGTCCTCCCCAATTAAGGTGCCTCCAACCTCCTGTGTTTTATTACTCAATTTACTCCATTGGGCCTCAATGATCAATCTCAATTTGTGGCTCATATTAGCTCCTAGTGGTAACATTCTGTACTGTCACCAGCCTCTCCAATTGAAGTTATGTGACTGCACTCACCTAGCATGAGATTTGTTTTGTCTACGGTTGGTGTTGCCAGGATATGTTCACTGAATACCACTCCTCTCCTTAGACCCACTCTTGTCTGCAATGATTTAAACTGTCAGTCATATTTGGGGGCAGGGCAAATGTCCATTGGGGCAGGTAGCATGTCCCTGAGGGATTGTCCATTGGCGGAGCAGCAGGGAGCAGCAGGGAAGTGAGAAATCAGTGGATTTCAGACTATTGAGATGGATCCATTCTCTGAGAGTCAGACTGGATTGACCAGCAGATGGCGACAAAGGATAATAATGTTGAGGGCCATAATGTCAATACACTTCACCTCACCATTTGTCTCAATTTATACAGTATATTTTATTTGACATCAATTTCCTGTGTCCTAAAGTATATTTCCAAAAGTAAAATTCTCTAAATTGAAATAGAATTGAGAATGTATTTGATCAAGAACACAAATAAAACATAAAAAATAAAAAACTATTTGTTTAATTCAACCAGGTAGCCCATAGACTGATGTCGAACGGCAATGCTTTGCTTCAACAGCACCGTCAATACTGGAGGCTTCAGCAGTGGTGAACTCCAATATTTACGTGCTGCTACAGCAAGGCAGCCAGTCACAGAATGGCGGTCACAAGCCTCGGATGTCCAGGCTTCGCTCACGTTGTCACAGACATGCACATAACACCACAGCCATCCTCTCTTGTACCCAGGCTGAACTCTCAAGTCCTTGCCTTAGACACTTATCATAGGTCGGAGGGGATAGGGTGGGTGTAAGCACAGGTTGGGCAACTCTGGACCTGGAGGGCCACGGTGTATGCAGGCTTGTGCTCCGGCACACTTGATTTAATTGATTGTGGTCTTAAAACACAATTAGTTGAATCAGGTGTGTTAGAGCTGGGTTGTAACAAAAGCCTGCATACACCGTGGCCCTCCAGGGCTTAGCGTAGCAGGTGGAACTATTTGTGTATTGCTTTCACTCTTCCAATCCTTTTTCCATGTTTCTCCAGGCGTTACTGCAACAGCACAGTACAGCCTGTATCCTGTATTACCCACAAACCATTCTGTGCTGCTTCAGCACTGCAAGGCCTGACACATGTACACTAACACATTCACACATACCCATCAGCTGGGTATGAAGGATGGCTAGAGTTCTCCTCTATCTGAAACAAGACAAGAAAAGCCAATGAGGTTGGGATAGTATGGTCATGGAACAATAACAGCATGCTGCATCCTCTGCCATGAGGCATGGGCCTTTATGGCACAAGTGGTAGTGTGCACAGGGTCAGTTGTAACACCTACAAATTGGAAACCACTTAGAAAGCTGTTATTCAATGTGCTAATACTTGGTTAATGTCTCTACATACCTGAGACGTTTTAGGAGTACCAGTCAATCATTTTTTATTTTATTGACCAAAAAGTGTTTTGAGGCCTAACGTGAATAGTCTTGATGCCTCCATTTTTTTATGACCAGTGGAACATTCCCCATGTATCTAATCATATATAATGTATCCATAAGAATAGATCTTTTGATTAGTTGATGACAATAATTATTGTAGTATTTTTTTTCAAAAGACTCAGATTAGATTAAAATTAGTAATTGGGGATCAAATTAAACATTTTATAATTTGGTATTTTATATGATATTTAGACACATTCACATAATGATATAACATTTCACTTCTTTGCATCAAGTTTCCCAGTACAACTGAGATAATACCTTTTTTTTAAGTACAGTTCATACTTTTGAATGCTTATATTAATTTTTGGATAATTCGTTTTTAATTATAACATTTTTTTTGTCAACTTAGTGTATTCTCATCTAAATATCAGTTTCAAATCATAACATTTTTCAATTAACACTTGTTTTTACAATTGAAGAGAGCAGCCTGTTTGAACCCTGCAGCCTATTACATTTAATTTATAACATTCACTTCTACCCTCTCGTTGAACTGTAAACGTCTGTATGTCCTAGAAACGTAATTACAGTGTGTAATGGTTGCTAAGACATGTGTGTTGTTTGTATAAAAATATTATTAATCTAACAAACAATCTTTTCAGAAATAAGTAAAAGGCAAAAAGTGTTAATTTAGCTCGGTCTACCCTATAAGCACCACTATTGATAATACAGAAATGAACAGTTGAGATTGACAAGTCCATGCATTGTTGCATTATATAATATAATGGATATATTTTTTAAATAATTAATATTTATTTCTATCATAATACATATTTTCTTAGGCTCTGGCAGTGATAAAACAGCAGTTGATGTGGAGAACTCCACCGCAACTGAAACGGAAGTCCGCCTCTTGTTGGTTACAGTTGATGATGTAACCCGTTTTTTTTGTTTTTTTTACCCGTTTTTAAAATTGATCTAGTTATTGATGCCTCAAAAGTTGTTTTTCTCCAGTGGCTGAGTCTACTGTCTGTTACACGAGGTCATTGTTATTGTAAACAGTCGACCCTCCACATCACATATTAGTATGTATCTGTTAATCAAATACAAATAAGAGTGTACAGGCTATAGTATAATTGCCATTTATGAATGAAGTAATATTTTAAGGTAGGCTATTTCAAACAATGTGTTTAGTGAGGAACACACACTGCGATCATAACAACAGCTGCACCCACCGACTTGATGAAAAAATGTTACAGACCGACTACTTGAGTGAGAATAACGGTCACAACAACTGTCACACACCGGGACTTGAGGAAAAAATGTTACAGAACAACTGAGTGAGAATACATGGTAGACATCGTGCTACTTACCTGCGCGTATGACACCTGGAGACGGTAGCTATCAGAAATGATTCCGTTTAGGCTCTTTAATGTGCACAGGAAGCCGCCGATTGAAACAACATAATATTCCAGTGAGTTTAACCAGCCCGGTCATCATGCTTCGCGGAAGTTCTATTCTTTTGTTTACTACTGTAGTAGCCTATTTATATGCTACCCCCCATAGCGCTAGTTTTGCGAGGGAGGCGGGGCGAAGGCATTTGAAGAAAAAGGGAGATCACAGATTGGATCCTCAGCCGAGTGCAACAAGAGATAAAAACCATAATCAGATTAATGTATCCTCCATCGACTTTATATATAGTACAGAGTCGCAACCACACCCCCTTTATATTTAAAACCATAATTTTACGATCCTCTTCCAAAGACGTGCTCCTCGGGGGGAGAAGAAGTCGCATTTCGAAGTTCGGTTAAGTGATGACTATAGTCTTCAGCAGTGGTTTAAAGTACTTAAGTAAAAACACTTGAAAGTACTACTTTAGTCGTTTTTTTCGGTATCTGTACTTTACTATTTATATTTATGGAAACGTTTACTTTTACTTTACTACATTACTTAAGATAATAATGTACTTTTAACTCCATACATTTTCCCTGACACCCAAAAGTATTCTTAAATTTTGACAAGAATGGTCAAATTCACATAATTACCAAGAGAAAATCCCTGGTCATCCCTACTGCCTCTGATCTGGCGGACTCACTAAACACAAATGCGTTGCTTGTAAATTATGTCTGAGTGTTGGAGTGTGCCCCTGGCTATCCAATAAAAAAAGGAAGATTGTGCCTTCTGGTTTGCTTAATGTAAGGAATTCGAAATTATTTATACTTGTACTTTTACTTTTGATACTTAAGTACATTTGAGCAATTCCATTTTACTTTAACACTTTTAACACCAAAAACTTTTAGACTTTTACTCAAGTAGTATTTTACTGGGTGACATTCACTTTTACTTGAGTCATTTTTTATTAAGGTATCTAATTGAGTACTTTTTCCACCGCTGGTCGTCAGGAGCTGTCAGGCCTTTTCTTTAACTCTGTATTATGAACTATTTGGGGCGTAATTTTGCGTGGTTGGATAAACCGAGGCCCGACAGTGGGGAATTGTATCTCGCACGTCAACGCCAACGGACGCTGGCTGCACTGCATTGCAATGATGATGAAAATATTCCATTCGTTGGTAATGTCGTTTTAAAGTTGCTTCATACAATGAAATAGCAGTTGAAAGTGTTGTTGGTGGAATTGCCATAATCTTTTACATTTTTACATTGTTGTCCACATCCTTCTCGTTCCATGTAGCACATATTTTCAATATCATCACTTTGTTTCTCGTTTTCTGTGATTTGTAAGAGCCAAATTTAGTATTTTGAAGGTGCATGTGTTTAGTCGTAAATGATATACATTTTCACGCTTAGTTTCACGCTTAGTTCATTAATTTATTTGAAATAATGTATTTTAATGTCACATTTTGATATCACACTACTTAGGCTACATGAAATGTAGTACATTTCTAGCTAGTTGTTAAATTAAAACATTACAGTTTACAGTTTACATTACAGTTCAATTCATGTACACGCTATAGCTATAGGCTGAAAGTCTATCTGAAAGGAATATGCACAAAATAGAAACAATTCGTTTTCGAAAATATTTGTAGTCAGACATCGTAAGGCTACTCAACAAACGAGCATCAACTCTGCTTGGAAGAGTATTTTCGCCTGCTCACTGAAATAAGTTAGCCCAGTCTGATTATCGAAAAGAAAAATGTGTTGGAAAACAAAACTCTGAATATGTCGTCTTCATTTAAATAGCAATGAGCTAATATTTGGAATGCATTATATAGGTTATAGTCTATGAACCCTTTTAATTCTTGAAATAATGTATGCAATGTATCGGAGGCCTATGTAATGGAACATTGGTCTTACAAAGGTGTTTTTAATTTATCCAAATCTTCATTATAGGCCTATGGATCAAATTACTGTAAAATATCATGCCTATTACTAAATCCCGCATTAATCTGTGACACCTGCCGTCCGCGTGCGACCTGAAGATTGTATTCATGTTTGTTTTTTTTACTCTACATGGAACGAATTTGAAACATAAATTCGTCCAGCTTTCTTACAATTCAGTCATTGTCTTATACTTTACTTGCAATTACAGCTGAGTAATTGGGCTGCATTCTTACCAAAGTACAGTAACAACATGGCATAAAGACAAACTGTTGCATCACATTCTCTGATGTGTCTGTATCAAACAAAGGCATCAGAGATGACAGACATATCTGCTATTGCAACAGAATACCCGCAGTATCTGCAAAGGCCAGCCTCGAGAGCAGTTGATGTCCCATAAGTAGAAACAAAACATGACAGTGGATCCTATCAACAAACATAGCCTACATGCAATGAGTGTTGAAATTTACCCAGTTTACAGGGACAACTGAAAGCCCATGTTTCAGTGGAATTAGTAGAGTGGGGATCCCCTGTATGAATAAAGTATATACTAAACAAAAATATAAACGCAACATGCAACAATTTCAAAGATTTTACTGAGTTACAGTTCATAGAAGGAAAACAGTCAATTGAAGTAAATTCATTAGGCCCTAATCTATGAATTTCACATGACTGGGCAGGGATGCAGCCATGGGTGGGCCTGGGAGGGCATAGGCCCACCGACTTGGGAGCCAGGTCCACCCACTGGGGAGCCAGGCCCAGCCAATCAGAATGAGGTTTTCCCCACAAAAAGACAGAAATATTACTCAGCACCCCCATCCCCCTCCTCAGACAATCCCGCAAGTGAAGAAGCCAGATGTGGAGGTCCTGGGCTGGCGTTGTTACACGTGGTCAACGGTTGTGAGGCCGGTTGATTGTACTGCCAAATTCTCTAAACAACGTTGGTAGAGAAATTAACATTACATTCTCTAGCTACAGCTCTGGTGGTGGCATTCCTGTAGTCAGCATGCCAATTGCACGCTCCCTCAAATCTTGAGACATCTGTGGCATTGTGTTGTGTGACAAAACCACACATTTTAGAGTTGTCTTTTATTGTCCCCAGCACAAGGGTGCACCTGTGTAATGATCATGCTGTTTAATCATCTTATTGATATGCCGCACCTGTCAGGTTAATGGATTATCGTTTAAAGGAGAAATGCTCACTAACAGGGGATGAAAAACAAATATTTTATTAATTTTTTCTTTTTTTCTCTCCCCAATTTCAGCCAGGAATCTCAGCTCATGAAAAATGGGACCAACACTTTACATGTTTTGTTTATATTTTTGTTCAGTATATTTAGTTCATGAAAACTAAAGAAGGTAATGAAGCTCATTTCTGTATAAACAACTGATGAGGTAAAATGGCGGACTAAAGTCAATGGAGACAAGACAACACAGGAGCAAAAGGTGTCCTGTATCCCCTGTGCACCTCTCAACCCCTCTCTCTGTCTATCTTTATCTTTCTTCATGTCCCATCAGGTTAAAACTTTGTCTGCATTTCTGAGCAATCAGTGTGCTTGCTTCCTGACTATTTATAAAGGACTAGTTGCTACCCTCTTCGATTACACTAGTCCCCATCCCTTTCCATACTGAGACCTATCCTCTAGCCATAGGTCCCTTCCCATTTAGTGATTTCAGATATGAAGGGGCTGGATAGGTTTAAGCAATATGGTAAGGATTTTATTAGTCTTCCAAATGGACTTAGATGCTTCACCATGTTGCTTACAGCTATCCACTTCCCTCAGATCTACAAACATATGGTGGGCTACAGATGTAGGATCTTAATTTGAGCCAGAAAACCGTGTTGCAGCATCAGGACATTTGAATTATTATGTGGATTATAATCAATAGACATTTTTTTTGTAGGGGTTGATACATTCTTTGGAAGGGAAAATCAAGGACGAAATTTAACAGTGTAAATGACTAACTTCAGAATACTTTTTAAACCTCAAATACACCACAAGTTTTAAATTCCCCCTTGCATTGCAGGAAAGTTCTCTTGCAACAGGCTGATCCATTTAAGATCCTACATCTGTAGGGAGAGAAGGTTCTAGAGATTCCTTTAGGACTGGGCTTAACAGTATCTGTGCAGTAGCAGTAGCCCAACCCGTCAATGCAACACAAGACAGGACACAGAATCCAGATCCAGGGTTGTGATCACCAGACACCCACAGCATAAACAAATATGGCCGACAAACGCGATGTACAGAAATAAAGCCAGAACAAGTTGTCACCAGGTCTTAACTCTTTAAGTTTGGGAATGCCCAGCAAGTGCAGTGTGGGGCTGTGAGAGGCGATATAGGGAATAACGTGTGTCTGTGTGTGATAATAAGAACATCGTCAGGTTTTAAAAGTAGTCTCATATCTATGTAGTCCAAACCAAACCTTAGTTTTAATTATGGTTATAAACCTGTAGTTATTCTGCAGGTATTCTGTTATGAGTACATTTTTATGGGCCAATTAGGTTTGTTTTTCAGTACTAGTTTTCTGTTACTTCATGTGGAAATGTACGTAAATAAAACTCAATAAAACACAAAGATCAGTGGCTTGGGTCAACATCGCCCTATTCCCATTCCTCCCTGTGTGGGAGTGGCTGGTTGATGCAGCAAGAGTGTTTCTCCCAGGCCGTTGGTAGGGAAAGACAAACACACACACACACACACACACACACACACACACACACACACACACACACACACACACACACACACACACACACACACAGTACAGTGTCTGTAATGACAGCAGCTGCTCCTGCCTGCATAACCAGGTGCGGATCAAACGACAGCAAATGCCTGAAATTCTGACTTTTGGAATATTTCCCTCGTTCAGCCAATGCTCCACCCTGACGAAGTAATCTGAAGCATGGCGCAAGTTTGGGTATGCGTTAGTGGCATTAGTTGTGTGTGTGTATGTGTACATCAAAACCTATGCAACCATACTGTATGTCGACAGACATTCAAGAAGGATAACATGCCAGAGAGAGAAAGAGAAAGAGTATGAGAGAGAGAGAGAGAGAGAGAGAAAGAAAGAAAGAGAGGGAGAGAGAGGTTGAGACAGGAAGCAAAAGAGAGAAAGAGAGTGTTTGAGAATAATAAGAGAGTGTAAGAGACCGAAAGAGACAGAGTCAGTCTAACGTTCTGTTAGCGTGTTCCATTTGCACCCAGTCCACAGTGCCCCTCTGTCCCCCTATAACCCATGCTCCCTATTAGCATGGTGGTCCTACAGAGGAGAAAGCTGGTTATTCAGAGAGCCAGGCCACAGACAACAGCAGCCGTCACACCAGAACAGGGCTCTGTATAAATAGAGGGGGCCACTGGCCTCTGGAGGGGACCATTGCCACCATCGTGTGACTCTGAACACAGTCCAGAGAGGCCCAACAGTCACAATCTGCCTCAGGGGTGAACCCCAATTTGTATGAATTGAGGAGAAGTATGAATAGTGGCTTGCCTGGTTTCCTGAGAGTATTTTCCATTTCTGTTTTGGCCAACTCCTTGTTGAATGTAGAAGCAGTCAGGCAGCCTGGATAGGTAAATGGCTACACCAAATATAGACACTTAAAAAGAAAGAAAGAGAGAGAAAACAAAGAGATAGAAAGAAAGACAGAAAATAGAGACTGATTGACAGAGGTAGTCTGTGTTGTCTTAAGAGAAATGTGGGCACAGAGAGAGAGAGAGAGAGAGAGAGAAGATGAAAGCCTACCATCTCTCCTTGCTGCTGTCCAGAAAATGATGTCATGTTTAATGACTTCACCATGCAGTGTCATCATCGCCCCCTTGTGCACCACTTTAGGTGCACCACAGCCCAAAGTGTCTGTCTCTTAACCACCGACATTACTGTACTACCACATTTCTCCATTGCCCAACACAGTGTGTAAAGCCCACTAATCTTAATGGCTTCAATGGCATGGCCTATTAACTTGGTGTTAGCTAATTAGCTTGTTTACCCCAAGGCTAGGAAAGGCAACCATGTGATCAAGGCAGCTTTGAAGTCATTCTATTACAATATCTCTGAAGAGCTACTCACACCATGGATGAGTGGATCCTTCACTGTACATGGAGGCGTAGGTGGACGCTCTCTCTCCACCTCTCTCTCTCTCTCTCTCTCTCTCTCTCTCTCTCTCTGACGCTGGCCCGATGTCTTCATCTTCAGGGAAAGCTAGTAACACGCCGTGACAGTAGCTGTCTGAGAGGAACTACAGGAGGCCTTCCTTTTTATATTCTCCTAAAAAAATTGCATATTTTTTCTCTCTCTCTCTTTATGTCTGTGAGAGAACAAAGGGAGTCTTTATCCTGAGAGTCGGTTAGAGAGGCTGGGAACTCCAAATATAGAAATAGAACCACTAGAAGTGTACACAGTTCTAAAATCCACATGATTGTTAATTTAAGTGTTTAAAGTACTTTTTAAAATAGCAAATAAACCAAATTCATAGCAATATTATTATAGCCATATAGCCTACAGCTCAACTAGAAAACTAACCATTTCCACAATACAACAGTCTGTTGATCTGTCTACCCAGCCAGCCAGCCTGCTGCTGCTTTCTAGTGGATGAAGTAGTAGTAGTAGAAGTTAATTAAAGGACAGGCGTCATTTCCTCCCTCCTTCCCTCACACCGCTCAGTCCCGTGGGCGCCAGGGAAATAACAGGCCTCTCTCTCTCTCTTCACTGCTTTCAGAGCCCAGGGCCTCATCTCAATCCCGAAAGTCGCTCCCTTTCCTCCTATGCCCTCTATTCTCCGTCACTTCCCTTCAAGTAAGTCAGTGATAGGTCCACCTAGCTGAGGCTATATTGCAATTCACCTATTTGTTTTAGCCAGATCTGTGACAAGAAGTGAGCAGGGGCAGGTAGCAGAGTGTAGGGGGAAACTCTTTGGCATTGAAAGGCAGGCAGCCCTTGGTCGGCTCCATTGGCCGGTGCCCCAAAAAGTGGCAGACAGGCCACAAACTTCCCTAGACAACCTCGCTTTCCAACCCTCCCCACCACCCACCCCGCAACAAAAGAGCCAGCATCACCATATTCCTCTGGGATTGGGCGTGTCCAGAGAAGGGAAAACAACAGTTGAATCTGAGTGCTGTTAAACTCCACATTCACCCTGATTATAATCTCTGGTTTTGCTGTTTGTTTGTTTTCAAACCCACAACGGTTTACATTAGGAGCTCTGAAGTGTGGAAAATGCCTGCCAAGACCAAGACAGAGCTAAAAGAATAACCCACCAAAACATCCCTGCACGGTTGATGACCTGTCTTCTTGAGATGCATGGCGAATCTATAATAATGCAGTATACACTGTTTCATGCTTCATTCTGACTAACAGATCAACATGGTTTATTTCAGTGGAAAAGCAACTTTGAATTGATAACCATTCAAATGAATGTCAGGTGGAAAAACACACAGATGTAGTTTACTTTACGAAGTCCTCCTCTGGATTGTAAGCTCCCCTTTGGCAGGAGAAAGTCATGATGTCATCACAGGGTATTCCCTTCTTCACTCTACCAAATATAGGCAGGAAGAATGGCCTACTGTAGTTTTAGGAAAGAATGCAGGGTGATCCAGTGTGTGTGTGTGTGTGTGTGTGTGTGTGTGTGTGTGTGTGTGTGTGTGTGTGTGTGTGTGTGTGTGTGTGTGTGTGTGTGTGTGTGTGCATTCATAACGATGGGCCCGTGTCTAATGTCGCCTCAACATTCTGCCAAGGAATGAATGGAAAGCGTGAATGGAATGTCTGATATTCTCTAAATCATCACAGAGGTATTTTCTCTCTCAGACCTAAAGACTGGTTTGTTTTCTGACCCCCAACCTTTACAGTAAATGTTTTGTAGAACTGGCAGTCATTTGTGGAACTTTTTCCATTCTTTTTTATTTTGTTTCATGATGGATCAAAGGTATGTGACCTGTGACTTGTAGTACTGAACAACATCCTTATTTTGAAAAAGAACAGAACACATTTCCTTTGATATTTCCTTTGGAAAAACAGGCCAGCGTCAATTTGTGACTTACAACCAAAAAAACTAAATGAATGCTGACATAAGCCCTCAGCACATTTCCAAAAGGCTTGGTGAGTTATAGTACATGAAGGTTTCCATGTTTCCTTAGCATTTAAAGTAACTGTGGAGTGAAAATCAAACTTATAAAAGTTCATATTCTGTTAACTCATACCCAAATAATGTTGTTGACTTTTCCTATACTCATATTTGTGGCCAAAGCATAAATTGGAGGAAAAACACTTCAAAAACTCCACCTCAAACTTGTATCTCAAACAGAACATTTAAAAAATGCTTGCTATTTCCTCATAGAACATGATGTCATGTTGGCTCATTGGCTGAGCCGGCCAATCAGTGGTTTTACTCACGTAAATATTTTTAATGACCGGTATTAGCCCACACATTTCTGTTGTTGGGGTACGCCCACACCACTCAAACACATAAAATCTTTTAACATACTTCATTACAATTGTTTGAAAGGAAAACGATTTCACTCATATTGTAGTTCATTTTAGGTCATATTGCATAGAAATCTGGAAACACTGAACAGTTACTTTAAGGAAGAACATCATCAAAGATGGGCCTTGTTAGATGAACTATCTCACGCTACATTTTACAAACTGCCTCGATAATTATTGTTTTCCACAAACTCTTCCATGTCTCTTCTTACATAAACGGTTCTCAACCGCAATTACGACTTGCAGCAAACCTATCCAAAAGCCTCTGAGGAGAGCGGCAGGGAGAAATTAGAAACCTAGAATACGACACTGTTAGCAAACAGCCACATATAAAATAAAATCAGTTAGACGTCTGGGCCTCTTGGAAGACATGTTACTGGTTAAGTCTCACGTCACCTAAGAGCAACAGGTCACAATACCCTGTCTGTATATCAGTGGTATGTGTGTTGTGTTGTGTGTGTGTGTGCCCATGTGTGTATGAGTGGTTATTGGGGTCTCAGTGAGTCACACTAACCTGCAATGTCTAATGAAACATGACCCACACATCCTGCCGTTCATTCCGACTGTCTCCGTTTGCGTCGCAGTCTGGGGTCTTTAAGCCTGTATTTCTCCATTCATTCCTCAACCTCGAATTCATTACTGACTGTCTTACGTTCCGTAAGACAGTCAAACAAGAACAAAATCACCTCAGCATTCTGATGAGGTCATTCCCAACAATGAACTGCTCCTGGTGTGATGACACAGAGCCACAAAGCATCAGGAATGTCCTCGCCCAAATATACTGAACTAAAATGTAAACGCAACATGGAACCATTTTACTGAGTTACAGTTCATACGGTACAATTAAGCGTGGTTAGTTAGCACTGTTGTCTAAATTAGTTTAACTCACCCCTACCCTGGTGTATATACTGTGAATGTCTGAATGAGCATCCTTTGTGAGAAACGCACTGGGAGAGAAATTACATTCAGTCTGTGGCAGACAAAGAGAAGGGAAAATGTTTATCTGCTAATATAGGGTAGTAGTGTTGGTATGATGTCCCAAGCCGGGCTTCATACACATTGACTCAGGTTGACCTAAAAACCATGTGTTTATGTGTGCATGTACGTGTGTGTGTGTGTGTGTGTGTGTGTGTGTGTGTGTGTGTGTGTGTGTGTGTGTGTGTGTGTGTGTGTGTGTGTGTGTGTGTGTGTGTGTGTGTGTGTGTGTGTGTGTGTGTGTTTGAAGTGTTCATTTTTCTTTTGAGGTCTGAGGTTTTAATGGGAATGCCCCTGTAATTCACCCTGATCCCCAGAGTCTGAAATGATTCATGAGTCTAAAAACAGCTAATGAGATAAATACCGTCTATCAGTCTGCCTCAGTTTATCCTTCCCACTGCACTCTACAGAACAGGGTGACATCATCATGTCTCAGACTGAGAGAACTGACATTGATTATCTCCCTGGATGGCTGCTCTTTTATTCCCCAGTCAAACATTTCATTGGTTCCTTTTACAACAGTTCAACATGGTTTTCAAATCGATATGGGTGTTCTGAAGCAATTCAATGCTTATCAGAACAGAAGATGAGCCATGAGTGTATATTATAGAACTAATGTGATGAATACTGGACCTATATTGTCATAGCATTTATTCCACTCATTCTATGGGATGATATCATCGCTTTGCAGACTGACTGAGTGATAAGAAAATGTATCATCTCACTGACTTTTGTTAATCTGCTGAATGAGACAATGAGCCCCTCAGGGTGATTGGTATAGACAAGGTTATCAATCACTCTGATTGGAAAATTGGATCGTGTGACAGGTATTGTAGTGAGTTTTCCCACAGGTGGACCGGGGTCTACTGGTGGACTGGGTCTGGTCTCCTGTGTCACAGATGTCTTTGGGGTCAGCATAGAAACCAATTATGTTGTAAGGTCACAAAAAAAATCAGGATTGCAGCAAAGGTTCATGATTGCAGCGACCTTAAGCGACCGTTGCTGGGGATTCTTAAACACAGAGATACACATTGAGGCTTCTTGTCACGTTTTCATCCGATGACATAGAAATCTCTTGTAAGCGTATAACGTTGTCATGACAACACAGATACTAGGCTCAGTATCAGTTGGTAAGGATAATGTTGAGAGAGCTGAGAGCTGAGAGGTCAGAAGTGAAGTGACGAGTGATCGTCTCATCATCTCATCCCCAGTGGTGTGTTTTGTCTTTTGTGCAGTAGTAGACTAAACAAAGACTGAGACCAGCGAGTCCCTAGAGACCTGGGTTGGGAGTTCATTCAAGGCAGGGATCTGATCTTGCAGTTGCTTTGGGAAAACAAAGTGCTATAAGAGTTCTAAAGTTTTGCTTGGCTAGCAATGGTAGTGTACTCGACTAAAAATAAGGATATACTACTGTTAATACACTACAACAAACGGAAAACCCCCTCTGTGAAACTTGACTGATTCCCTTGTAGTCTATTCTAAATCCTCATCTAAATGAACCGTCTCTAGCTGTTTCATGTCCATTAGATGTTTCCCCTCAACAGGGCCAAAGTCCTAAGCGATATAAGCATCAGCAACATAAGCGGTTGCTTAGGGCCCCCGGGGTCTCCACTTACTATTGAATATACTAAGAATACTAGAATACAGCAGGTGCAATTTCGAAATGCAGTTGTGCATCAGCAGTTTTTCTCTTGCTACTGTATGTCAGTCACTCCATTAGTCATGCCAGCTAACAATGATTTGAATGGTATCTAAACTTGTAGTAAGTCATGGCCGAATACCGAACGGGGACACAGGGCACGTGCCCATGGGCCCTGACCTCCAGGAGGCATGAATTGCATGAAATTTGTTATAAAAATGCTAAGTTGTCTCTACATCCCATGGCAAATGGTTAGAATTGCATGTCATCTGTTATAAAACTGCAACATTTTCTCTACACCCATGGCAAAATGGGTAGAATTGCAAGAAATTAAACCTAAAACTTACCAAATCTCGCTTAGGGCCCGCAAAAGGCTAGAGCCGGCCCTGCCCCTCAATAAGTGAAGGTGAGACTGACAGACTGATGGCGTCAGGGTGTTCTGTATCTGCATGAGGTCATCATGAAGCCTGGAGGCGGTTTGGGTTTTATGGATTTCTGCCCTGTCATGCTCCGTCCACTTCCATATGACATGATCAAGACCTAATGAGAATGAACGTGACTCCTTCCATTTGACATAATCAAGATCTAATGAGAATGAATATTATTCCTTCCATCTGACATAATTCAGATCTAATGAGAATGAATGTGATTCCTTCCTAAAAGTGTACACTAACTCTGTACTAGCCTTGCTATCCTCCAGCTAGAGATAGGGAGAGTCAGAGAGAGATGAGATTCCTTCCTAAAAACTCTGAGAGCTAGATGAGAGAGAGAGAGAGAGAGAGAGAGATGGAAAGAGAGAGATGGCGAGAGAGAGATGGAGGAAGAGAGATAGAGAGAGCGAGTGAGAGAGATGAGAAGAGAGAGAGATGGAAAGAGATGGAGGGAGAGAGAGAGAGAGAGAGAGATGAAGAGATGGAGCCCTTTGAATTTAATTGAGAGACAACCCAATTCTGGTATTTTTTGCACTAATTGATCTTTTGACCAATCAAACCAGATATTTTCACATCAGCTCTTTTTCAGAGCTGATCTGATTAGTCAAAAGACCAATTAGTGAGAATTGAATTGGGTACCTTTGTGAACGGCACCTTAGAGGAGTGATGGAAGAAGGGGAGAGACACCTGAGGGGTTGGGGTGTGCGGCTGATCAAATGACCATCTATGGGTTATAAATCAAATCCTTATTAAGTCTCTCTGGAGGGTACACAAGAAGCAGGCACATCATTTCTTGGACTGCTTCTGTGGGGTAAAGAGTAGATCCCAATCAGTCACATATTCACACATGCCAAAGTCACCCTGCTAGAATGACATCATGGACGAAAACCCACCAGTCAATTCAGTCCCCCACCCACGCATACATTTACACACACACACACACACACACACACACACACACACACACACACACACACACACACACACACACACACACACACACACACACACACACACACACACACACATACACACATACACACACACACACACACACACACACACAGACACACACAGTCTGTGTGCAGCAACCATGGCAACCAACATCTAAGCCATGACATCACCCTTCCCACCCCAGGAGAGGAGAAGGTGACTCGTGACTTGTCTGATTTCACTCAGCTAGACGTAGAAACTCGATAACGGTACCAAAACTGTCAGGATGCTTCAACAACCCTCTATGTGGTTTACAGTGCTAACACTAAACTACCAAACCAGACCATGTTACAGGTCCAATCAGCTGTCAGGGCCTACCTAGACCCATATCAGACCAAGGGGGGAAATTCCCTCTGACCACCACCTACCGCCCACTGTCTGGCACCTACACAGTCCTATGCTGTTGTGGGACTGATTCTTGAACCTACAGTTTTCCCACAATGGTGAGTCACTGCATGGCTCTCCCGCTATCACACAGGTTCTGTCTGGAACCATTCAAATGGACATAGACACAGTATACACACATCACTCCATACAGGTGCAGGGTTTAGAGAATATCATTTGAAAAGAAAGGATCCTTTTTGTAATACTCCCAGAGTTGCAGTAAAGACTGGATCAGAGTTCAGAGGGTTGTCATAACCTACTAGTCAAATACATAGTGTACATAAAGACAACACACGTACACAGAACATTAACATCACTTAGCAGACGCTCTTAATAACCTGAGAGATTAGGGTTAAGTGCCTTGCTCAAGGGCACATTGTTCACCCTGTTGATGGCTCGGGGATTCCAACCAGCAATCTTTTGGTTACTGGCCCAACGCTCTTAAGCACTAGGCTACCTGCCAGGCTACATTGTCTTCAATTAGCCACAACTGGTGAAAAATGAAATTCAGATTACAGACGATGACTCAATGGATGAATTAATTATTGAATGAATCATCTTGCACTTTATCTAGAACTCCTAGGAAACAATGGAGACATGCTAGAGTGGAACGAGTGGGATGGGGGTCCATACATCCTGGGACAACCCCTAAAGCCAGACTGCAGACTGCTCCAGACACCCACGCACCACATGGTGGGCCCTGGCCCGAGCCCTGACTCCTGACTCAGCCGTCTAGGACCATCTGAGACCCTGAGAACAGGATGTGTCACAAGCTTAGAGTTCTGTATGTGCCCGTGTAATGGAGTCCACCTGTGAATGGCCGACCTGGTATTAGAAGTTGCGTTCACAACTATATTTCATAGGGCTGTCAACTAACTTGCTTTAATGCAGTATCTACAGTGGGGCAAAAAAGTATTTAGTCAGCCATCAATTGTGCAAATTGTCCCACAAAAAAAGATGAAAGAGGCCTGTAATTTTCATCATAGGTACACTTCAATTATGACAGACAAAATGAGAGAAAAAAATCCATAAAATCACATTGTAGGATTTTTTATGAATTTATTTGCAAATTATGGTGGAAAATAAGTATTTGGTCACCTACAAACAAGCAAGATTTCTGGCTCTCATGACCTGTAACTTCTTCTTTAAGAGGCTCCTCTGTCCTCCACTCGTTACCTGTATTAATGGCACCTGTTTGAACTTGTTAACAGTATAAAAGACACCTGTCCACAACCTCAAACAGTCACACTCCAAACTCCACTATGGCCAAGACCAAAGAGCTGTCAAAGGACACCAGAAACAAAATTGTAGACCTGCACCAGGCTGGGAAGACTGAATCTGCAATAGGTAAGCAGCTTGGTTTGAATAAATCAACTGTGGGAGCAATTATTAGGAAATGGAAGACATACAAGACCACTGATAATCTCCCTCGATCTGGGGCTCCACGCAAGATCTCACCCCGTGGGGTCAAAATGATCACAAGAACGGTGAGCAAAAATACCAGAACCACACGGAGGGACCTAGTGAATGACCTGCAGAGAGCTGGGACCAAAGTAACAAAGCCTACCATCAGTAACACACTACGCCGCCAGGGACTCAAATCCTGCAGTGCCAGACGTGTCCCCCTGCTTAAGCCAGTACATGTCCAGGCCCGTCTGAAGTTTGCTAGAGAGCATTTGGATGATCCAGAAGAAGATTGGGAGAATGTCATATGGTCAGATGAAACCAAAATATAACTTTTTGGTAAAAACTCAACTCATCGTGTTTGGAGGACAAAGAATGCTGAGTTGCATCCAAAGAACACCATACCTACTGTGAAGCATGGGGGTGGAAACATCATGCTTTGGGGCTGTTTTTCTGCAAAGGGACCAGGATGACTGATCCGTGTAAAGGAAAGAATGAATGGGGCCAAGTATCGTGAGATTTTGAGTGACAACCTCCTTCCATCAGCAAGGGCATTGAAGATGAAACATGGCTGGGTCTTTCAGCATGACAATGATCTCAAACACACTGCCCGGGCAACGAAGGAGTGGCTTCGTAAGAAGCATTTCAAGGTCCTGGAGTGGCCTAGCCAGTCTCCAGATCTCAACCCCATAGAAAATCTTTGGAGGGAGTTGAAAGTTCATGTTGCCCAGCAACAGCCCTAAAACATCACTGCTCTAGAGGAGACCTGCATGGAGGAATGGGCCAAAATACCAGCAACAGTGTGCGAAAACCTCGTGAAGACTTACAGAAAACGTTTGACCTCTGTCATTGCCAACAAAGGGTATATAACAAAGTATTGAGATAAACTTTTGTTATTGACCAAATACTTATTTTCCACCATGATTTGCAAATAAATTCATTAAAAATCCTACAATGTGATTTTTCTGTATTTTTTTCTCATTTTGTCTGTCATAGTCTCTCTCTCCCTCTCATCTTTTTAAGTGGGAGAACTAGCACAATTGGTGGCTGACTAAATACTTTTTTGCCCCACTGTATCTACAGTAGTACTATAAAACATTTAAAAACATTTTACAACTTGTAGCCTTTTAAGAACCACTATTTCTTAAGAGCAATGCTCTTCAGTCCTGGTCCTGGGATCTACAAAGTCTAAACACGGGCTGTAGGGCTTGATGTATAGTAAATTAGTTGAATCAGGTGCTTCAGTGCTGGGCTAGCACAAAATACCAAGATAATGGATTTGAACTACTTCCTTGATAAATAGCGCCATCTGGTGACAACAGCTGTAATGTGCGGGCATGCCCCATGCTTCTCATTCATCCACATAGCCCTTTTAGTCACGCCTTGTATTAAAGGTCAGATCTAAACATATATCCACGGAAATGTGAAGAAACAACATCATACAACGATTCAATCAATGTTTATTACCCAATGAAACATAATTATACTTTGGAAAGGCCAACCCACCATGGGCAGGTCTACAGTACACAACTGTTGGGAACTGGAATTACTGGTAGGTTTTTCAAATTGAGGAGGATTTGGAGGATTTGTATAAAACACTTTGCATAACACACATGTTTGTCCCAGTATTATTTCTTCTGACATTACTTTTTACAGAGGAGGCCTACATAGTTGCACCTCCAATAATTTGAAATAAAATAAATTATTTAAAAAGTACATTCAAGTAAACAATAGGCTGTCAGCCCTGAGATTAGGTAAAGTGAGATATTAGCTATTCAGATTTCAGGGAAGCTCAGATATATCTCTTCAAGCGTGCATGATGTCTGAACGGCCACGGGATGGTTCATGTTGATGAGAGAAGACACCAGACTGTCCACCATGGCTTTTAAACAGTCCCGCAGATCTCTAAGGTCCCGGTCCTTCTGACAGTCAGAGTCCCTCATTGCCATGCGCACACAGATGTTCCTCAGCTCTATGCTTTCCTAGGTGGAGAGAGTAGAGGCACAGATAGAACAACGAGCCAGATATTTCACCGGATGTATATATGTGAAGTATCAGGTTGGCGTTTCCACTCACTACCAAATATGGTGATGAGAGGAAACCCAGTGGCCGGCAGTGGGAGTAGATGGAGCGAGATGGATTTTGGTTGATGAAACCAAATCTCATAAAATTTCCAAAACTAAAATCTATAACAAACAGAATGGATTGAGTTTTGTAGACTTTACACTTTGCCAAAGTTTTAAAAATGGTGTTGTTTATGAGAGCAAGGGAGACTTGAGTTCTTGCACACGCACATTTCACAGAGTAGGTGTTCCCTAAAGGAAATATGCAAATAAATGCTAGATTGAGCCAATAGGTTCTCACTAGGTCGTGCTTGGCTCTGTTCACCGCCTTGCTTGTTTTGCCCGCTATAATTTATTTGCTCCCATTGGAAACGACAGGCTCTGGTCTATCTTGCGTTAGTTATAAAACATATTTGGTAGAGGCGTCCGCATACATAGGTTCGGTTTGCTCCTAGCAGAACTCGGCTAGGCGAACATCTCTGCTTGCCTACTCTCGAAGACCTTTGTTTGAAAAAAAAGAAAAAGCGGCAATATTACTATTGTTTGTCGCTCGTGTCATCAAAGCAACAACATAGCCAGTACAGTTCCTCAAAATAGCTTCAATTAATTAAGGTAAATCAAGAAATCTGTAACAAATTGACATTTTTTTAATGTCTATTTACATCTAGATGTTTGGTGCAGTATTTCTCTAGTGAAGTAATGTGCATGAAAACTAGTCAGACTAGACTGATGGGCTCTTGCCACAGATGGTTTGTTTACGTCGCAGTTTAGGATAACTAATGTGGACTAATCCACATAAATATTTGTTAACTAATAAAGTAAGAGAAGCAATGTTTCCTCAAAATGTTTATTTCACTGAGCAAATTTCAACTTCCAGCTCGAGTTTACTGTGAACACTGAGGCTGTACCCGCTTTAAGTTACAGTTTCAGACATTGTTCAAGTAAGCTACTGTGGCAATTTGATCATAATTTAGGCCTACCATCAAAACCAACTGAGAAAATGCATCCCATAACATTTGAACTTGGAAATGGCTGTTCTATCATTCAGCCTACAGTAGTAGCCAATGTGTTGTGTTCAATGTAGGCCAACATTCCATGAGACCTTTGAAGAAGAAAAAAATCAGGGTTTGACATTATCCTGTTTATTCACTTGTCCTTCAGACAAGGAGGTGACTGAAAATGTTCTTGTTGTTTGATACAAGAAACCACTTTACAAAATGAAATGCATTATTATTACCATACCATTATTATTACAGAATCGGCTCTAGATTTGCTTTTAAATATGTCTAGAAATGTACACGTTTCGTGCTCTTGTAGGAAGCCATCACTTTGTGGCTGTGGTAACTAGTGACGACCGTTTAGAAACTCTGGTAAGAGCAGACAAGGAATGTTGTTTGTACACTCTTTGTTTGTTCTTTCTATATTTGACATTTTGAATTGCTTTACAATACAAAACATAAAGGTTAGGATAACGTACGTGTCAGGTTAGGATTATTAACGGTTAAAATTAAGAAAAGGGTTAGGCTTAGCTACAATTGTCAACAACTGTTGTCCCGACATAAAATAAACGGCCACAGACCAATGGCTAGCATCAATTGGTGTAAATTGATATCAAGAAACACCTATATCAGAAAACGCCTCTAATTGCGGTCTGCAATTATACCCTTCACGAAAAAAAGACCAAAACGCCACAAAAACGTCGTCATAATATATCCGTGAACTGTTTCGACTGGGAAGCTTTTACGTCTAGCCAACATGAGTCAGTCATAACAAATGCAGTTTCTTTTTAACATATACAAAATATTTTGATATTCATACAATATTGTTTTCTCATTCATAATCATTTTATTCTAATCTCTAGCCTATCAACCAAATAGAAAGATATCAAACTTTTTGTCAAATTATGCAAACCACCACTCACCAAGAAATTAGAATTTCATATAAGGGATAAAACACTCACTTTAGGGTGCAGAAATGTCCTCAGATCCTGAAACAAACTATGACTGATTTCTTCCTCGACTGTGAGTATTTGGGTTAGAATATCGATTAGCTGCGTAATGACACTTTCACGCGCCTTTTCTGCTATTGTGCGGGCCGCTGCTGACGAGTCGTGGATGGTTGTCACTTGTTTTTCTAGTCCAAGTTTACTGGGCCTACTGATCGCTGTTTGGTGAGGGCGCACATTCTGTAGCAACTTCAGTGCTTCTGTTTGGTGCTCCATGGGACTGTACTGCAACGTTGCTGTCTCCATTTGTGCCCCTCTCTGTGTCGCTGCCTGTAGCGCGATTGCACCTAGGTGCGCTTAAAAGTCACAAGAGTCTCCACCTCTCCAACTCACGCGTCAATTGTTGCGCTATCGCTGGTATTTGTGGTAATTAAAATGTTAATGACAGCCACTTTCCCAACATACACACACATACATAGACACACACACACCACATGACACTTTTTCTCAACTGTTATCTGTTTACTTTAGTCAGCGAAAAGGGCCACAGGGAGTTGGAAAATGAGGAACCAGACCTAAACTAAACACGTCTAAGAACATCCCAACTGTACAAGGTTTAGGCTATATAACAACACCTCCTTATGCAGATTTCTCTTATTTCATTTACACTCATTTGAAGGCCCAGGAAAGTGCTAATGAGGGAAAGGCAATGATGCACCGACAAGGTGTCCCCACCCCATGGCAACCCCAGGTGTCCCCACCCCATGGCAACCCCAGGTGTCCCCCAGCAGGCGGCAGTCACCACAACAACACAGAGCTCACGCAGGAGTCTCCCACAGATTGAATCAACCTGTTTAGAATATCTAAACATCATCATGTTAATGTGGTTACAATGTTGCATCAACGTGGAGACCATAGTATCATCAACAAAAATTTGAGATACCGATTTATCACTTTCTGTCTACGGTATTTATAAAACTTCCCACTGGGCACACAGTGGTTGAATCAACGTTGTTTCCACGTCATTTCAATGAAATTACGTTGAACCAGCATTGAATAGACATTGAATTGACATCTGTGCCCAGTGGGTTAGCAAGCATGTGTAGACACATTGTTGATTCTTTGGAAACTGTCAGAACTAGCATACCTTTGTGGAGTTCAACATTTCATTTCCTAAATAGTCTCAGATTTTCAAATAATGTGCTTACAAATGGGGTCCAACTCCACATACTTAGAGCAGTCGGCAGAATCGTGAGTTCACGTCGTTGAGGTGGCCCTTTTGAAAAGGTGTAGTGTCTCCCAGAAAAGGTGTGTCTTCGTTGGTGAGGTCACCCGAAGAAGAAGCAGATGCCATGGTTTGGCCATTCGTTTCTTCCTTTCTCACACTGTCTGGTTCTTCTGTGTCTAAATGGGACAAGAAAGACTCCTTTATCTGGCTGTATCATATGAATCTGAATATTTCATATCTTCTGATATGTAATGAAGGCTGTATAACTTGTCCAATAATAAACACATTTTGTTGTTTAATAACCTTTTTTTTCTCCCTACTAGCTAGCAATTCGAACAAGCCCAAATTGCCTAACCTCTCTCGCTCTCTCCCGCCCCCTGCTGGTTGTCTCTGTACACACAGGGCTTTCCTGTCCCTCTGGCCATGATGGTGTCCTCAGACACACACAGGTTCTGCAGCAGGAAGTAGGTGGTCATCAGGCCTTTCCCCTTCACCTGGATCTCTCCTCTTTCCAGGATGTCAAAGCCCTTATCTTCCAGCGCACTGCAGATAGGTATAGTTAGAGAGAATCAGAACCATAAGAACTAAGTTCTTCGGCCAACTATATTTGCAAATCTGAATGGGAGCCATGTTGGCACTACCTGTATGTGAAGGGGCTGAGGTGTATGTGGTCAGGCACTCCGTGACTCTCCATGCGGGAGGCAGTGTTGACCGTATCTCCAAACAGGCAGTATCGAGGCATCTTGTCCCCTACCACACCAGCCAGCACTGGACCTGTGTGCAGACCCACCCGAATCTAGCACACGCACACCACACACACACACACACACACACACACACACACACACACACACACAGTCACTTTAAATCACAATTCCATAGCTTCATTAAAGAACAGCTCATTTTGGACTATAAAGTCACCTGGATGGGTTGCCCAGTGATAGGGTTGGTCACCTCCCGGGCAGCGATACGCATACCCAGGGCAAAGTTGGCCACCCGCTCTGCATGGCTGTCAGCTGGAATGGGAACCCCCCCCACCACCATGTAGGCGTCTCCAATAGTCTCCACCTGGAAGAGCCGAGGCGTTCATAGCACTCATTGAAAGGTTGGCTGCATCTCAATAATGTTCCTTCCCTTATCTCCTCTCCTTCATTCAACCTTTCATTTACCCCTTCATGTACCTCTCTCTTTCTCTCTGTATACCTTGTACACGTCATGGACGCTGGTAAGGCGGTCGAACTTGGAGTACATGGAGTTGAGCATGTTGACGATCTGGATGGGCTCGCAGGCAGCACAGATATTGGTGAAGGTGACCACATCACTGAACAGGATGGTGCACACTTGGAACTCACCTGAAATAGAGGGAGAAAGGGGAAGCAGAGATGTTTGTAACGGCCACACTTTTCATTACACAGGTCTTCTAGCTCATTTGAAGAGTAGAATAAAATGAAAGGCAGCAGATATGCTGGCCCTGTCTGGAGGACCAGGTAGATATGGAATTAGGCAGACATTGCCATCGTACCTGCTTCCACCCTCTTGCCCTCCTTCAACTGGTTGGCTACGTGGCGAGGCAACATGGCGTAGAGCAGAGTCTCCGTCTTCTTCTTCTCCGCCTCGAGGTGGCGTGAGAGGATCCTCAGCTCCTCCTGTGAAATTACAACATGATAGACAAAGAGGATGAGAAAACAGTGAGATGAGAAACGGACAAAGTAGGAGAGATGTATGTGCCTTTTTGCGCTCCAGCTGATTGGACAGCTCCATCTCTGCCAGACGCTGTTGGTTAAGCAGGATGAGGTCCCGGGTGGTGTCATGCTGGGCGATGTCGGAGATGTGCAGACCCCTCTCCTCCAACTCCTGCAGGCTGCGCAGCTTCGGGGAGCACAGGTACACCATACAGCCCAGAGATTCCATCCACACCATCTGACCTGGGTACAGGGGAGTTATTCAGTGATAACATGGACACAATACAGAGCCAACCTGCACAATCAGACATCGGATCAGAGAAGGGGAGTTTGACTGAACCTCTGAGTTTGAGCATGGACTGATGCTGAGAGGCCAGCGGCACCATCTCCCGTCTGGTCTTCAGGACAAACTGGCTGTTGATGAACTTCCTGATGCTCTCGATGTTGAAGGTCACCTGCGGATGGACAATGCTGAAGTACTCATCCAGACGGCTGTCCATCGTCTGCAGCCCAGGGACAAACTTCTGGATGTTAATCCCAGTCTGTTTCACCTTGAGCTGGGCACACATAGAGAAGAGTACTGGTAACAATGTACCAATAGGACTAATAGCTGCTTAATTATTGTTTTGCATAAACTTAGAAAGACACAAGTTGCCTTACATGTTTATCAAAGACAATGTGAAAAGGGAAGGCATTGCAGAATGCTTGTTCCTCCATCCACAGCTTATCTGGGTAGCAGGGTGTGAATAATGACTTCAGAAGGTTCTCTGTGGGGGGGGGCACAGAAGAATCGTTCTCATTAGATGTTCTCATATCAACATGAAAGAGTCCAACAAACTTTGCTTTTGGGGTGAACACTTCAAGTAAAGAAAGAACCCGACCTTTTCCAAACATGACAACGCTCCTAACCATGTCCCAGCGTGATCTTTTCCCAGCAGGGCAGTGGGGCAGACTGGCACACCTGGCTCTCATCCTCTCCAATGCCTCTGCCTGATGCTGTTACCAGACCAGAGGAATACACCAGAGATCTCACACTGAACCCCTGGAGACCACAGTGTCTGCTGGGTGTAGACTACTTTGCTCTTATTTTTTTAACCCTCTAGACCTCATTCTACTTTCATTCCATTATAAACATGTAATACTTAAACACTGCTACTTGACTCTTGTTTTGAACCATGACAAATTTAAATAAAAAATAAACTCACCCTCCTATCAATCTCCTCATCCTCCTTGGTTACCTCCTTCTTCTCTCTTTGGGGCCGGAAATCCCTCTTTGACCCTCGGCTCCTCTGAGAGACCAGGAAGACCACATGCTCTTTCTTCCCTGTGCGCTCGTCCTCCTCTGATTGGTTAAGGATGGTCATGCTCACTTCGCTGTCAAAGAAGTCTTTGGCCACCGCCTCAATGATGCCTGCACAGAGAGAAAAGAGATAACCTCCTTAGATTAAAGGTACACTTTAGGTATGGATGATTACCGTACCTGGCACAATGTGATATAGGCCTTTCCTGTCCGAGTAGTAATGAAGCAACATCCTTCCATCATCGTTCTTCTCCACACGGAACGAGGGAGCGTTCATCTCCTGGAAGAAGGATATTTATTGCATACATAATCTTTTTTTAAATATCTGGGCTCTAATGGATTGAAATACGTAGTAGTTGATCCATTGTAGAGGCCGTAAAGAGAAGGTCACCTGGTAGGAGAGAGCCAGGTAGCTGTGAAGGGCATCCAGGTTCTCAATGAATTCCACCAGGTTCCCCCCTAGCGTACGCAGCATGGTGTCGTACCCCGCCATCTTACAGAAGCTGAAGAAGTACTCCCCGAAAAGCTTCAGCACCACCTCAGAAGGCATGTCTGTGGCCACAACACCACCACATCATCATCATTGTCATCACTATATCATCACCAACTGTCAAGCTAAATGGTGCCTATCTCTCCCCTTAGTTTGGGACTGTAGACTGTCCCATAATTCTAACCCTGATACCGTGTCATGTCCACAGGCTCTGGGGTGACCCCTCGGGTACAGAACACCTGGGCCACACTTGGGTCACCTGTGCCACACCTGGAGGGCCTCAGCAGGGACGTTGTTAACACCTGACCTCACCTGGAGGGCCTCAGCAGGGACGTTGTTAACACCTGGCCAAACACACCCCCTTCCCCGAGGAGGTAGACACTCCTAACCACTGATATAAGGGTATCAAAAACACTGACCTGTGTTTCTGGTTCAAGATTAAACACTGTTATAGAATTGTAAAGAACGTAGAGACTGGTACTTACCCAGCATAGTACATGCTTCCTGCACCAGACGCAGAGTTATGACATCATCGTATATCTCATAAGTCATGAACGTGTCCTGGACCTCTGCCAGGGTCCTGAAGAGATAGAGAGAATTGGCATACTCATGTCCTGAATCGTTTCAAATTTACATCAACAGTTACTTAGTACACAAAATACCAGACCTCAGTTTCTCCCATGTTTCTTCACCAAATTTCTCAATGACCAGTGATTTCAGACAGGTGTTTATGAATCCGTACTGCGAACACAAACAGCGAAGAAGAAGAGAGCGATATGAGATATCATAGTTGTCTAAAGCAAAACTAGAATGACTTGATGTTAAAATCAACAAACAGACATACTCACCATCTCTCTGGTATCTCTCTGTCCTCGTCCTCCTGGTTTGTACTCTCTATGTACAGAACCCCTAACTCCTCTCTCTCTCACACACACACATACACACACACACACACACACACACACACACACACACACACACACACACACACACACACACACACACACACACACACACACACACACACACACACGATTACACTGCCACCATATGGTGAGAATTAGACATTACATGGCATCCCATCTCCCATCATCCCATCATCAGTCCCATCTTCTTGTTGCATGAATCCTATCTTCAATTCTTCCAATTATTTTATTATTCTCAATGTGTATTCTTTCTCTTGGTAGTTGATCAAATCAGTAGAGGCTGCTGAGGGGAGGACAGCTCATAATAATGTCTGGAACGGAGTGAATGGAATGACATCAAACACATGGAAACCACACGTTTGATGTATTTGATACCATTCTGCCTATTCTGCTCCAGCAATTACCACAAGCCTGTCTTCCCCAATTAAGGTGCCACCAACCTCCTGTGGATACAATATACACTGAGTGAACAAAACATTCCATAAAATGATCAAGTGAATCCAGGTGAAAGCCATGTTCTTTTATTGATGTCATCTGTTAAATCCACTTCAATCAGTGTAGATGAAGGGGGAGGAGACAGGTTAAAGAGGATTTTTAAGCCTTGAGATAATTGAGACAGGGATTGTGCATGTGTGCCATTCAGAGGGTGAATGGGCAAGACAAAAGATTTAAGTACCTTTGAACGGGAGATGGTAGTAGGTGCCAGGCACACTGGTTTGTGTCAAGATCTGCAACGATGCAGGGTTTTTCACGCTCAAAAGTTTACCATCTGTATCAGGAATGGTCCACTACCAGAAGGACATCCAGCCAACTTAACCCAACTGTGGGAAGTATGAAGTCAACATGGGCCAGCATCCATGTAGAACGCTTTCGACACCTTGTAGAGTCCATACCCTGACAAATTGAGGCTGTTCTGAAGGCAAAAGGGGGTGCAACTCAATAGTAGGAATGTGTTCCTAATGTTTTGTAGGTCTGTAAATCAGTAGTATAGAACACACACAGTTGCCTGAACTGTTATTGGTTGGAAGTCCTTGTCCGTCGTCCTGAAATAGTGTCCAGGTCAATGTTGCAGGCTGCATGTGAGATTAAGGGTTAACAGCCTCATAGGAATATGGTGTATTTGAAGTAAATAACGCATTTCAGTCTTTGGATGCAAAAGGAAGCTATTTTATTTTTCTAATATATTATGACTTGACATAGTCTGCAAAAACCATAAACAGTTGTAAAGTTTAGATGTCTGTCTTTTCTGAGCGTTTTCATGACTGAACACACAGATTAGGCCCTGCATTTTGTAGTGGCAATATAAACTACACTGTTGTGTTTTGAATCCCAACGCTTTCAAAGAAACAATTATGATGCTTTCCCACGAGCTATAAATGCTGTTGTTCCCCCAATACATTTTTACAAGTGTCACAACACCACGTGTAACACAAGACAAGACAAAACAAGACAAGACACTAAATTGTAAAAACGGATACTTCCTGGTATGCTTTCCAAAAAACATTTGGCTCCCTAAAATAAAGTGTGAACTGATGCAAAGTTACTTTGATCATTGCTGTAAAAGGTGGATTTAGTGCTCAGGATCAAAGTAACGTTCATGTTCAGTTTTGTCGGGAAATTTCCAGACCCTTCAAGGAGGGTCAAATGTCAAGGTGATTTGGAATCAAACAAACATTGATTTGTAGTGAACCAACACGTGAACCAACTACTTTTTTAAAACTAACATAAAATTGCTCTGACATTACGTCACAGCAATTTTCATTTTACAATGATCATAACAGTTGGCAGTATTTCCTGTTCGTCTTTAATTCAATGTACTTTTCCAAAAAAAATCCCTTCCTTCAGTAAAGTGCTTATGCGCGGTGTGTAACCAGAGACAGTAGAGAAATCATTCCCAGACCATCTATAGTGTAACTCCAGGAAGATAAGAACCAATAGCCTACAGCTGAATCAAGTGCAGCATTGCCAAAGGTGAAGCAGGTAAGACCTTGAACGTTTATTTCTTTAAATACTGAGTTTGTACGATCGACAACACATCACAGCCATTCTCAACGCTTTTTGTGTTATATGGGTTTTGTAATCAGCGTGAGTCATTTGACATGGAGGGCAACGCAATGACAATGGTGTAACTGATAAGGTAGAGATACTAAAACACGGCGAAAATACAGTTTAGAGCATGGAGGCTTTTCAGTTGTAATTCGAGTAACACTTCAACTACAGCAGAAAATACAGTATAAACTCATACTATATTTACTGTCTTGTTCTACACAGGGATGTTGTGTGAAAGCGCACTCTGGGGCATGGATCACCATGAAGACTTAGCGAGAGAACTCACTCCTCCTCACGCGTCCCTATCAGAGCCAACATCAGACCGGGGTAGTTTCTACCCTCATCTCTCCGAATGCGCCAACATCGAGGTTGATGGCAGGGAAAATATGGAAAACCATACAATGAAAGAGGCGGTGAAACAGAGATCGGCTCCTCAAGAAAGGGGACTGGTCCCAGGAGACCAACTAGTGAGGAATATGGCATCACCCCATTCTACAGATCGATTTGGACCAACAGGGAGATGGAAGTCATCAGGAGCCGGACGGACACTGGTACCCTGTCAGACTTCATCTCCAAGTCTCTCGCAGAGTCGCACTAAAAACGATATAGTGTAAAATTTGCCTCTTAATTCTCCATTGACATATTTAACAGTGGCTTATGGAACAATGTTATTTATTTTGTATGTCATTTCACTATCCTTCATAACCTGTGCTTTTTCGCTGACACAATCGCCAGTTGTACGGTGTTTCCTCCGACACAATGGTGGGGCTGGCTTTCGGCGAGCAGTGTGTCAAGTAGCAGTGTGGCTTGTCAGGGTCGTGTTTCAGAGGACGCATGACTTTCGACCTTCGCCTCTCTGGAGTCGGTACGGGAGTTGTAGCGATGCGACAAGACTGTAACTACCAATTGGATATCACGAACATGTGGAGAAAAAGTGGTAAAAAGTACAAACAAAAATTATAATAACCTGTGCTTGATATCCTGTTTAACCCTTCCTGTGAATTAAATAGCCCTATAGGCCTATTGCTTATTGCATTTGTTTGATTGAAGGATGTTCATTTATTGACTAAATGTGCAGTGTTTATACATTGTTCTTTCAACTATTTATTATTGATGGAGACGAAGCCAGCCTTAACATTCACCATCACTGGAACACTGTAACAGGATGGCATGGAATGAATCCTGTACTCTATTCTGTGTTGATGTTATTAACCAATAGGGATAGAATAGGCCTGCACTTGTTTCTTATCATTATTCCTTTCCATTCAATGTAGGTCCATTCCAGATAGTGAAGATAGATATTTAGGTCTATGAAATATCTATCTAGGTCTATGAAAATACTGTAGATGTTAGTTACCATAACTGCCCTCAGATCCAGGTTCATAAGGAAGCAATTACGAGAGTCAAATGTAGTTGTACCTTTATGTTCAGTCATTTTACTTAGAAACAGAACACCATATTTTGCTAACATTTTCTCTGTTTTATTTCATTTGAAAGTAGCTGTTGTCACCAGAAAACAAGTCTCTACTATTCAATGATTACTACCATTCATATGGGCACAACATACACTGCCTTCAGAAACTATTCATAGCCCTTGACCTATTTCACATGTTGTTGTATTTGTATTTATTAAGGATCCCCATTAGCTGCTGAACTTTAAAGGGCCAGCCCTGCTGCCCTGTTCTGAGCCAACTGTCATTTTCACCTGACCACACTACTAAACAGTAGTCTAGGTGCGACAAAACTAGAGCCTGTAGGACCTGCCTTGATGATAGTGTTGTTAAGAAGGCATAGCAGTGCATTATTATGGACAGACTTCTCCCCATTTTAACTACTGTTGTAAACTGTTTTGACCATGACAGTTTACAATCCAGGGTTACTCCAAGCAGTTTAGTCACCTCAATTTCCACATTATTCATTACAAGACGTAGTTGAGGTTTAGGGTTTAGTGAATGATTTGTTCCAAATACAATGCTTTTAGTTTTAGAAATATTTAGGACTAGCTTATTCCTTGCTACCCATTTCAAAACTAACTGCAGCTCTTCGTTAAGTGTTGCAGTCATTTCAGTTGCTGCAGTAGCTGACGTGTATAGTGTTGAGTCATCCGCATACATAGACACAATGACCTTACTCAAAGCCAGTGGCATGTCATTAGTAAAAATGGAAAGAAGCAAGGGGCCTAAACAGCTATACTGGGGAATTCATGATTCTACCTTGATTGTGCTTGAGAGGCTTCCATTAAAGAACACCCTCTGTGTTCTGTTAGACAAGTAACTCTTTATCCACATTATAGCAGGGGGTGTAAAGCCATAACACATACGCTTTTCCAGCAGCAGACTCAAAAGCTGCACTGAAGTCTAACAAGACAGCCCCCACGATCATTTTATCATCAATTTCTCTCAGCCAATCATCAGTCATTTGTGTAAGCACTGTGCTTGTTGAGTGTTCTTCCCTATAAGTGTGCTGAAAGTCTGTTGTCAAAGTCTGTTGCCTGAATTCAAAATTGATTAAATATTTGTTTTAATCCTCACCCATCTACACACAATACCCCATAATGACAAAGTGAAAACATGTTTTTAGAAATTCTTGAAAATTAAGTACAGAAATATCTAATTCATGTAAGTATTCACATCCTTGAGTCACCTTTGGCAGTGATTACAACTGAGTCTTTCTGGGTAAGTGTCTAATAGCTTTGCACATCTGGATTGTACAGTATTTGCCCATTTATTATTTTTTTAATTCTTCAAGCTCTGTCAAGTTGATTGTTGATCATTGTTAGACAGCCATTTTCAAGTCTTGCCATAGATTTTCAAGACGATTTTTAGTCAAAACCGTAATTAGGCCACTTAGGATCATTCAATGTCATCTTGGTAAGCAACTCCAGCATATATTTGGCCTTGTGTTTTAGGTTACCCATAAAGCCATGCATGAAAATATGAAGATAATACTAAGTGATGTGTTGTGTTGGATTTGCCCAAACATAACGCTTTGTATTCAAGACATAAAGTTAATGTATTTGCCACAACAGGATGCATGTTTTGGAATATTTTTATTCTGTAATGGCTTCCATCTCTTCATTCTGTCATTTAGGTTAGTAGTGTAGATTAACTACAATGTTGTTGATCCATTCTCAGATTTCTCCTATCACAGCCATTGAACTCTGTAACTATTTTAATGTCACCATTAGCCTCATGGTCAGATCCCTGAGATATTTCATTCCTCTCTGGCAACTGAGTTAGAAAGGAAGCCTGTATATTTGCAGTGACTGGATGTATTGATACAGCATCCAAAGTGTAATTAATAACTTTACCATGCTCAAAGGGATATTCAATGTCTGCTTTTTAAAATGTTTACCAATCTACCAATAGGTCAAATCAAATCCAATCAAGCTTTATTTATACAGCACATTTCAGACATGGAATGCAATGCAATGTGCTTTACAGGTAAAAAATAATGACACCCAACTGAACAACCAAAAAGAACCCTAAGGAAAAGCAAAGCTAAAAATATATATTTTTAAATATGTCCACAGTTTTGCCCCCCCTCAGGTTCTCTGGCAGGCTATTCCAGTGGCTTGGGGCATAATAACTAAAGGCTGTCTCTCCATGCATCTTAGTCCAAGGATTTGGGATAGTTAAAAGGCCAGTGCCAGAGGGACCAACTGGGTAAATAACTTAAAAGCATGTCTGACATATATTGGGGTGCACAACCGTGGATTGATTTAAAAACCAATGGAAGAATCTTAAAATGTACTCTAAAACTCACAGGCAGCCAGTGCAGAGACCTTAAAACCGGTGTAGTGTGTTCTCTCCGTCTGGTCTTTGTCAGTACCCATGCTGTAGCATTCTGTATGTTTTGCAGTTGGCCAATGGCTTTTTTGGGTAGACCATACAGAAGAGCATGAATTAAAATGTGCGACTAGATTCTCTCTTTGTGCTTTGGCTCCAACAATAAGTACCTTGATCTTATGATGATTTAGCTGGAGGACGTTGTGAGCTATCCAAGTATTTAAATCACTAATACAGTCTAATAATTTATCCTTGGAGCTAAAATCCTTTCGTGACACACAAAATAAAGTTGCATATCGTCTGCGTAGCAGTGGAAATCAATGCTGTGCTTTCTGATAATGCTGCCAAGGGGTAACATATATAAACTGAACAGTACCGGACCCAAAATCGAACCATGTGGAACGCACATGTGATATGAATTTTTATGTTACAAAAACACTTGACTGGTTAAATAGGTCCTAAAACAATTTAGAACTGGACCGGAGAAGCCAACCCACCTCTCTAGTCTTTCCAGAAGGACATCATGGTCAACAGTGTCAAATGCAGCACCTTAATCTAAGAGTACAAAGACAGAAAGTTGTTTGGCATCTGTGTTGCCTCTAGGATCATTTACCACTTTAACTAAGACTGTCTCTGTGCTGTGGTGGGCATTAAAAAAAACAGATTAGAATTGTTCAAAAATACAGTTGGCACTTAAAAAAGCATTTAGCTGTTCGAACACTAATTTCACCAGAATTTTGCTTAAGAATGGAAAGTTGGAGATTTGCCCCAAAATTGCTAAGAGCTGAATAATAGACAACTTTTCTTCAGAAGGGGTTTCACCCTAACAGTTTTTAGTGCAGTGGGGAAAGTGCCTGTGAACAGGGAGTGATAAACTATAGCTTGCACTTCTTCAGATATGCAATAGAAAACGGTTGTGAAGAAGGTGGTGGGGATAGGATCGAGAAGTCAGGTAGAAGGCTTAAGTTGTGATATCACTTTCCTGAGCATGTCTGTGTCAACCAGGGAAAATAAATCCATAGTGCCTTTGCTTGGTAGGCTAGGGCACGTCATCAAACTTCTAATCAGATCTTGCTTGACTGATACCGAGCCTAATGTTATCTAATCTTATCTCTGAAATACACTGCAAACTCATTACATTTGGATGTGGAGGAAAGTGCTGCTCTTATTGAAGTCTCCCCCCGGACTACAGCTTTTCATGCTCTATCAGAAAAGGAAAAAGTGGAGGGGGACAGCCTCTATTTTCAGTAATGCTCTCAGCTGTAAGGACTTTTCGTTTGGCGACTTTGGGTTTTTTGAGCATCGTGTTTAAATGTCAGCCACCATTGGCTGGCCATAAGACTCAATAGGCCACCAAAGCACTGCCCCACTTTCTTTACTGATTTATCTGAACTCTTGTCTATTGCTCTTGAGAACTATGATAAAATCATAGTGTTGGGCAATTGTAATATTCATGTTGACAAAGAGACTGACTCCAAGGCCATTCAATGTATTAATCTTTTAAGCTCTATGGACTTTATCCAACATGTTACTGGGCACACCCATAACTGTGGCCATTCTCTGGACCTAGTTATTACCAAGGGGCTTTGAATTGACATATCCTCCATTGTTCATCTGATCACCACTTTCTATTTCTTGCTACCTTGTTGCCCATAGCACAGGGTAATGCTGAACGCATTATTAAGAAATGCTATCTTACCTTGCTGTAGATGACGGCCATATTTCTGTGAGTAACATGCAATAAACTTTGTGCTCTGTAATTAGGTCATTCATAAGAAAGGTTTTACTTGTGATTGCTCTAACATTTAAAAGTGCCATATTCAATTTTTTATTTTACCTTTATTTAACTAGGCAAGTCAGTTAAGAACAAATTCTTATTTTCAATGACAGCCAAGGAACAGTGGGTTAACTGCCTGTTCAGGGGCAGAACGACAGCTCGGGGGTTTGAACTTGCAACCTTCTGGTTACTAGTCCACCACTCTAACCACTAGGCTACCCTGCTGCCCCAATGCCATCTGCCTCGAGGTGACCAATGGAATAAAAAACAAATGATTAACATTACAACCACGTTTTATCAGAATGGTAGGAGATAACAGTTTGTATTAACTCACTAGAAGGTTAAAGGAACATCAGTTAGGTTACTCACAATAACCATAGTGCCTTTTCTGCAGGAGTTGATATGATTTCCAAGTCCTCTGTTGCTTATTCTGACATGGAGAACTGGAGCACTACCAGGTCGTTAAAACCTACATGAGTGACGATGGTGTCAATATTGGAGTAGTTGGCCAGAACCGTGGGCAGGAGGGAGTCGATGTCATGGACACAGGCTCCTGGGTGACAGTGGACCTTGGTCGGTCCACAGATATTCGCTGATAGATGAAGAGTGGCCAGGTGCCCTTCTTTGCGAGGCATTGGTAAACTTCCCTGGTCTTTGTGGTTGAATCTGTGTTTAAAATTCAGGGACCAAACAGATAATTGTATGTTTTATTTAACTAGGCAAGTCAGTTAAGAACTAATTCTTATTTACAATGATGGCCTACACCGGCCAAACCCAGGCGATGCGGAGCCAATTTTGCACCACCCTATGGGACTCCCAATCACGGCCGGTTGTGATACAGCTTGCATTCGAACCAGGGTGTATGTAGTGACGCCTCTAGCACTGAGATGCAGTGTCTTAAAAATCATGTTAAACAATATTATTACACACAGAGTAAGCACATCCAAGTTATTATGTGACTTGTTAAGCACATTTTTACTCCTGAAATTATTTAGGCTTGCCATAACAAAGATGATGAATACGTATTGACTCAAGACATTTCAGCTTTTAAATTGTATTAATTTGTAAAAAAAAAATCAAATAACATAATTCCACGTGGACATGATTGGGTATTGTGTGTATGCCAGTGACACAAAATCTCAATTTAATACACTTTAAATTCAGGCTGTAACACAACAAAATGTGGGAAAAGTCAAGGGGTGTGAATACTTTCTGAAGGCACCTTTTTGACAAACTAAATGTGAAGTGAACGATCACTTTAATTGTTAAACGTTACCTTAATGGGCTTGTTCGACATTGGCGCTGACAGTGCAGGCGACTACAGACTGACTGATCTACAAGGAACTTTACATCGTAAATAACTGCTCATTATTACTTGTAGATCAGTCAGCAAGTCACAATTTACCCATGATACATGACGGTTTTGATCCTCTCGAACACGGCCTCCGTCAGCTGCGTTTACCACGGACTGGCTGGGAAAACTGTGCTAGACTACAGTAGAGGGGGGGTTGATGGTGACGCAGGAAAAACACCCAAGTGCAGACAAAAAAATAAGCAAGGAAGAGAGATCATATTAGCAGATCTGGATGCATGTATGAAAATAGTATGTAACACACGTTGACACTTAGCGGAACCCAGAATAGAAAGATTCATAGACAGGACAAGTCAACTCAAGGAAGTTGCATCAAATTTTGGGGTAAGTAACATTGGGTAGCTAGCAACAATGGTGCTAACTGGCTAGTATAGCTAGATAACGACATATCTGAGTAATCATTAACAATGAAACGTTATAGCGGTCTAGTTACAAGGTATAACGTTACACATATGCTTTTCATTGGATAAAGAGGCGAGAGTAATGGCAAGCAAGGTGCCTGACATCGGCAGAATGAATGCTGAAATGCCGGTTTGTTTCTGTATGTAACGTTGGCTAGTTAAGTTAGCTGTTATTTTTGGCTGTGGCAAAATGGCTGACGTTTCCCATATCAACCTGTTAATTGTTTGGATTTTGAAATATAACGGTTTCCACATAGCTAGTTCAAGGTCAGTCTCAACCAGACAAGATGTTGGCTAACTTCTTGGACTAGTGGTGTTGACAGATATGGGCTGGTGTTTGATCAACAACCTACCAATGCACACAGACGGTTGATTGTTGTGGCGACGGCAGCGCCATTAGCTAACGTTAACTAGCATGTTAGCGCTACTACCGATGTTGAGTAAGGAGAAGGCCCTTGCAATGCTTGTCAGTAGCTAACTAACGTTACGGGCCTTGTCTATCGTTATGCATTAGTTATCGTCCAGACTCCTGTTGCATGAAGTTATTTTTCACATCAATTAACCGTGTTCCAGGCAGTGTTTGCAGGCTGGTTATTTTCGCATTGTTTGAAATATTTGGCTAATGCTTTTTAATCTAGCAAGTGTAGTTAGCTACGTTAGTTGTTGGCTGATGCTGGCTAGTTAGCGGTCTCTCATATCTAAAATACATCATACAATGTGACAGTAACACTTATTTTGAGATTGAGTTTGCTGTAATTAAATCAAGTTTTCCTTATACTCCAGTCCCCAAATTACTTGATTTAATTAGTTAGCTGCACAATGTTACTCAATGACGTGTCCTCACAGAAAGAGGTTCTGGTGAGGAAAGCGGATCGTGATAAGAATGATTAGCAAGCCTAAGACCAAGTACATTTTTATTCACACACATCATGCAAACAACCTTGTCATTTGTCGTTACATAAATGTTTTCCTTTGTGCCAAGCTCCTTGTAAAACCAACGGCTGTCACAAGGAATGTCCAAATGTCTTGACAGTTTGATGCAGACAGACATGTCTCCAAAACGGAAACTGAAGGTGTAGCCAAGGGTAGTCTTCAAAACCCGACTGTAGTTGCCTCTGCCTAGTGTCGGTTTTTGAGACTAGCCAAGGTAGGGGCTGGCATTATATCTATTGACAAAGAATCGATTTGAGTTATTTGCAAGCAAGGCATTGTCAATATGTCATTGTTGACGATTTTTAGGCCTGGTAATATGCTTACTTTGTGCATTTCCGGATACAAATGACTTCATTCCACCGAAAAGGTTTGCGTTTCCTCAGTCCTGACCTAGCTGGGCTCACTTCAAGTTTTACTCAAGTCAGCAAAACTAAGCCTTGACCATGATGACCTGAATACTTGCTGCAAATAAACTGCCATGGCAGCTGTACCAGGTGTAATTACTATATTTTCAGTAAGCTGAAAACCAGTGTTTCTCAACCCCCTCCAGAAGTTTTCACATTTTAGTTTTAACCCTAAACGTGCACCACTTGTTCAGTTATTCAACTAATCATCAAGCCTTTGACTAATTAAATCAGGTGTGCCGGTTTATGGTTAGAACACAAATGTGGAACGTCTGGGGGTGCTGAGGAGAGGGTTGGGGAAACCCTGGTTTATGGCCCGGTTAGGTGCTTTCTCAAGACTCAAGGTTTCTTTTCATCTGATTGGTTCCTCAACCGGTCTTGCTCCTTGGGTCATTGATTCCGATTGGCTTGTTAACTTCCATTCACATTGTAGCTGTCAGCTGTAGCCTACTCCTGTCGGCTTGCCTGATGATGCTTGAGGTAGAAGTCGGCCCAAACCACAGATCTAGGATCAGATTCCCCTTCCCTAATACTAACCTCTTCCATTAGATGGAAGCGGATACATCTGAAGACGGGAAACTGAAGACAGCCAATAATAAACCTGTAAACTGAGCCCAGAGGATCGTAACTCAGCTGGAGACTGTCTTAATGTGTCTCAAGACTTCCAGTGTCTCACAACTAGACACACAGACCTTTCCTACCCAGAAACCCTATCCCCTAATCTTAATGTTACCTTGAGGCACTTGAGTGGATTGAAGGAGCCTCAGCCTAACAACAGGTTTAGGGCCTATCTCTTCCATCCTGACTCATAGTGATTTAAGATGTTTTGCTTTGTCACTCTGCTGTTGTGTAAGGTCAATATTCTATACAGACTCACTTATGTTATAGTGCAGTGTTTCCCAACTCCAGTCCAGTACCCCCCAACATCACACATTTTTCTTATAGGCCTGGACAAAATCCCCTGATTCCACTCATTGAGGGCTTGATGATTAGTTGACAAGTTGAATCAGGTGTGCTTGTCTGGGGCTCCAACAAAAATGTGTGCTGTTGGGGCTACTGGAGGACTGGAGTTATGAAACACTGTTACAGTACTGGGACACATTGTTGGACTACCACAACTTTATGTCAGTGGCACTGGCAGCTAAGCATAGATGGCCTGATTTCAATCCAATATGCTATTATTAATAATTTTGGGCAATTATTAAGAATACATTGTTTATCAGTAAGCGCACAATGGCTTGTTCTCCTTGTTCAATTGTTCTTGTTTAGTTATTGTATTAGGCTTGGCTAATATAGCCAGGTGATATCTTGAAACCTCAATATCCCATGCATGTCTTGCTGTAGTGAGATGTGAGTAACCTAGGAGCTGCAGTTTGTTAGGGTAGGGTCATGCTCTGTGTGACCAATCAACAGTTTGTCAGTAGCTGTATACTGTCTTGCACAGTCTAGATATCTCTGAACCAGTTCGACAGAGACTATTAATAGGCCAGTGTGGCATATGGTTGATAGTCCTGTGCTGTCTGCAGCACAGCTAAACTGGAAATAGGAGAGGTGATGGCATTGTGGGGCGGGGGGTTCTGTCTGTTGGTATTAGGGCTAGGGTGTGTGTGTCTGTATGTCATAATTCCACCCCGTTGTCAAGCATGCGTATTAGCATTTTAATGTCTAGACCCAGATAGTGGCAGAGTGAGAGTCATTTGAATTGGTCTCACTTAGTTGTCTTGCAAACATACTGTGGAATCATGGCCTTTGGATGCACCTGTGTTGTTTCTCAGCTATTTTTACACCTCAACAGTGGTCTGAAGTTGACCATGTGATGTTCACTAGATTGTACACAGCTAATCTGTGTACAATCTAGTGAACATCACATCTCTGTCCCACAGGTTCTGCGATGGTCTCTGCAACCCTCCCTGAGCCTCAGCAGCCGGAGCGTTCCCTCTCAGCCGGCCTCTGGTTCTCCTTCCCTACCCAGGCAGTGATTCCCCTCCAGGCCAGGGCCTCCTAAAGCGGACAAGACTGCCAAGATCTGCCCGTGTCGATCATGACGGTCACCACCCGTGGCTCCCCCGTGGGGGGCAATGATAGCCAGGGCCAGGCACCTGCTGATTCTCAGAGCCAGCCCCCACCCACACAGGCCCAGGTGAGTGTCGGGGTGATGTGTGTCTGTCTATGGATAGTTCCCCAATTATCAGTGAACAAGGTTACCCGCATATCAACTGTATGTCTGCGTGAAGTTGACTGACTAATATGGAGCGATCTGCAATGCCATATGCTTTCGTACTTACTTAGTTTTAATATTAATGTGTGTGCGCGTTGCAGGCGGTGTCCCCCAACCCGTCGACCACGGAGCCGTCTCCTGTGAGCCCACCGGCGGCGGAGGAGGAGCAGGGCCAAGGAGACTCTGCCCCTGCTCTGGAGGAGGAGGAGCCTGCCTTCCCTCACACTGACCTGGCCAAGCTGGACGACATGATCAACAGGCCCCGATGGGTAGTCCCAGTCCTGCCAAAGGGGGAATTAGAAGTTCTACTTGAAGCTGCTATAGACTTATGTAAAAAAGGTGTGTCCATCATCGTATACAATATACATCCATATAGGACAACATCTTTTTAATTTGTCTTCTATTGATCTCTCTTTGTTTTCTGCCTTTAATCATTGCCTCTTTCTGCAGGGATTGATGTGAAGTGTGAGGCGTGCCAGAGGTTTTTCAGGGACGGCCTGACCATCTCCTTCACTAAGATCCTCACAGACGAGGCTGTCAGCGGGTGGAAGTTTGAGATCCATGTAAGGGCCTCGTGTGTGTGTGTGTGTGTGTGTGTGTGTGTGTGTGTGTGTGTGTGTGTGTGTGTGTGTGTGTGCGCACACTAGCACTTCCTGTTTGAACTACAACTGATTGTCCTTCCTTCCACAGAGGTGTATCATCACCAACACACACCGGCTGGTGGAGCTGTGTGTGACCAAGCTTCCTCAGGACTGGTTCCCCTTACTGGAGCTACTGGCCACAGCCACCAACCCCCACTGCAAGTTCCACATCTACAACGGCACGCGGCCCTCTGAGACCATCCCCGCCGGGGCCACGCTGGCCGACGACGAGCTCTTCGCCCGTCCACCTGACCCTCGCTCACCCAAGGTAGGCCCCAACTCACCCTCGCTCACTCAGGATTCCTCGCTCGATACAGTATATCCAAGTTTTCAACATGAATAAAGCTGTCGTCAGTAATTAGCCGTTCATTGTTTTCTCTCCATCTCTCTCTCTCAGGGCTGGTTGGTGGACCTGATTAATAAGTTTGGCACGCTGAACGGGTTTCAGACTCTACACGACCGCTTCATGAGCGGACAGGCACTCAACGTACAGATCATCGCTGCCCTCATCAAGTATGTTAGCGCAGATGGACCAATGTAAGGGACGTGTGCGTGTCCTAACCCGTGTATGTCTTCCCTCCAGGCCGTTCGGCCAGTGCTATGAGTTCCTGACCTTGCACACAGTGAAGAAGTACTTCCTGCCAGTGATCGAGATGGTTCCTCAGTTCCTGGAGAATCTGACGGATGAGGAGCTGAAGAAGGAGGCCAAGAACGAGGCCAAGAACGATGCCCTGTCCATGATCATCAAGTCCCTGAAGAACCTGGCCTCCAGGGTGCCTGGTCAGGAGGAGACTGTCAAGAACTTGGAGATATTTCGGTTGAAAATGATCCTTAGGTGAGAAACCTTCAGTTGTTTTCTTTTTAGGTTGTTATTGTATAGAATTAAAATTCACATTGGGGTTTAAGCACCTCGTGTGATGAGTGTTTTGGCCGGTCAACTGCTGTTTTATTATTATGGGAAAACTCCACCCAAAAACTGTTTAGATATTTCTTTCATTAGTCCATTGTTGACATGCAAAACATTTTTCAATATGTGTAACTTTCAAAATACAGCTGGTATTTTTCTGACATGTAAAACATTTGGGACTCTGTCAACAATGGACTAATGAAATAAATACCAAAAAATAGCTTTTGGGTGGAATTTTCGATAAGATGGTTATGCTTTTAATTTGTCCCCAGGTTATTGCAGATTTCCTCGTTCAACGGCAAGATGAATGCTTTGAATGAGGTCAACAAGGTCATCTCCAGCGTGTCCTACTATACGCATCGGCATGGCAACCCCGAGGAGGAGGAGTGGCTGACGGCAGAACGCATGGCGGTGAGTCACCACAGTTACTCCTTATGAATGGTAATGGACTGGATTTGTATAGAGCTTTTAAATTGCTCATCAGAGTTTAATAGTCAATTCCTGTCAGTGGAATTGGACAGGGAATTTCTCCACAGGAATGCTAATTTATTTGTATTTATTTAGCCAGGTAGGCAAGTTGAGAACAAGTTCTCATTTACACCTGCTATGCCTGATGTTTGTCTTCCTCTCCCTTTCTCTCAGGAGTGGATCCAGCAGAACCACATCCTCTCCATCGTGCTGAGGGACAGCCTCCACCAGCCTCAGTACGTAGAGAAACTAGAGAAGATACTCCGCTTCGTCATCAAGGAGAAAGCCCTCACCATGCAGGACCTGGACAACATCTGGGCAGCGCAGGTACTGAGTTAAACGTGTCATGGAAAATGGGTCTCAGCAATATGGGGATGGCTCCATCTTGAATTTTAATGTACTTCCTATTCATTAAACCTATACAGGTTATTCTCATTTGTGAAAAATATATATTTTGCTAGAGAGACTTTTTCCTTTATGGGTAGGGGAAGGGGTTGTTTTTAGAACCATGCCTAAGTGTCTTCTGTGTCTGTTTCTATGTCAGGCTGGTAAGCACGAAGCCATAGTGAAGAATGTCCATGACCTTCTGGCCAAACTTGCCTGGGACTTCTCTCCAGAGCAGCTCGACCATCTCTTTGATTGCTTCAAGGAGAGTTGGACGAATGCGAGTAAGAAGCAGCGTGAGAAGCTGCTGGAGCTGATCCGTCGTCTGGCGGAGGACGATAAGGATGGAGTGATGGCCCACAAGGTGCTCAACCTGCTGTGGAACCTGGCTCACAGTGATGACGTCCCCGTGGACATCATGGACCAGGCCCTCAGCGCACACATCAAGATACTGGACTACAGCTGCTCTCAGGTAAAACTACTGTTACTGCTACTGGGTTGTATTCATTAGGCACCAAACGAAAGAAAACAGACGGAAACTGGGACGTTCTTCCTGAACTTGTCAAATGAGAATCTCTTGTTTTTTGTTGCAAAATGTTTTGCTACGATGGTCCCTAATGGCTAGGACCCTGCTCTGTGCTTCTGTGTGTTCCAACAGGACAGAGACACCCAGAAGATCCAGTGGATAGACCGCTTCATCGAGGAGCTGCGCACCAACGACAAGTGGGTCATACCAGCCCTGAAGCAGATCAGAGAGATCTGCAGCCTGTTTGGGGAAGCTCCTCAGAACCTCAGGTAACGAAAGACTCTCTCTCCCTTTCTCTCTTGCTCTTGTCTCATCTCTTTTTCCCATTGAGTCAAAGCTTGTGATGAAATATTACATTTCTCTCCTTCCCTTTCCTCTTCCCCATACAGTCAGACCCAGAGGAGTCCTCATGTGTTCTATCGTCATGACCTGATCAACCAGCTGCAGCACAACCATGCCCTGGTCACGCTGGTGGCTGAGAACCTGTCTGCCTACATGGAGACCATGAGACCGTTCTCCAAAGCTGAACACGCAGACTTTGACCCTCAGACGGTCAGAGTGGGAAGTCGCTACAGTCATGTTCAGGAGGTTCAGGAGAGGCTCAACTTCCTGAGGTAAGGCAGGCGGCTGTCTACAGGTATCTCAGGATGAAAACATTGGCATTTCTCAGTCTGTGGGAAAGAAAGTGGCCGTTCTGAGTCCTCTGTTAGTGTCTAACTGCTTTGAACCATCTTGTTCTCCAGGTTCCTGTTGAAGGACGGACAGTTGTGGCTATGTGCTCCTCAGGCCAAGCAGATCTGGAGGTGTCTGGCTGAGAGCGCCGTCTTCCTGTGTGACCGGGAGGCGTGCTTCAAATGGTACGTACACATTTGTTTAGACCAGCCTTTGATGTATATTAAATATGATTTCCCTTTTTAAATATTCCAGGTTAGTTCAACTCAAATGTTATTGGTAGCACTTCACTTAAAGCCTGCTGGGATCATACTTTATCATTTGTTATAGGCAAGTATGAGCCTTTATAATGTCTTTATACTGTCTTTTCCAACTCTAGGTACTCTAAGCTAATGGGAGATGAGCCAGACCTGGACCCGGACATCAACAAGGACTTCTTTGAGAACAATGTTCTGCAGCTGGACCCGTCCCTGCTCACGGAGAATGGCATGAAGTGCTTCGAGAGGTTCTTCAAGGCTGTCAACTGCCGCGAGGGCAAACTGGTGGCCAAACGCAGGGCCTACATGATGGATGACCTGGAGCTCATAGGACTGGACTACCTCTGGAGGGTGAGTGTTAAAAAGCTTATCAATGTTCTAAAGATTTCTGAACATACTGTAGAACCTGGAGCTCAAAGGACTGGACTGCATTTGAGTTAAAACTCCTCTTATCGCTGTTGTAAGCTTTTATAGACACCAATCTGGTTCCTGGATTTACCCTGGAGGAGGATAGTGCACAAAACCGCTTTGCATTGTTCTACCAGGTGGTGATCCAGGGTACTGATGACATCGCCAGCCGAGCCATCGACCTGCTGAAGGAGATCTACACCAACCTGGGGCCCAAGCTGCAGGTCAACCAGGTGGAGATCCACGAGGACTTCATCCAGTTGTGTTTTGACCGTCTGAAGGCGTCGTACGACACGCTGTGTGTCCTGGACGGGGACAAGGACAGCATCAACTGTGCCCGGCAGGAGGCCATCCGCATGGTTCGCGTGCTCACCGTGCTCAAGGAGTACATCAACGAATGTGACAGCGACTACCACGAGGAGAGGTCCATACTGCCCATGTCCAGGTAGGAGAGAGATTCACACACACACGGACTCACACCAACACACACTTGTAAAAGCGAGGTCTAACTAAGTTTGTCAGAGTCTCAGCGCCAATATTTTGACTGACCAATCCCTCTCTTTCTTTCTCCCCTTTCTTTCTCTCAGGGCGTTCCGGGGGAAGCACATCACGTTGATCGTGCGTTTCCCTAACCAGGGTCGTCAGGTGGATGACCTGGACATCTGGTCTCACACCAATGACACCATCGGCTCGGTGCGCCGCGGCATCCTCACACGCATCAAGGCCAATGCCACGCACACCAAGATAGAGCTCTTCATTGGCGGGGAGGTTGTCGACCCAGCGGATGACAGGAAGCTGATTGGACAGCTCAACCTCAAGGACAAAGCAGTGAGCTAGTCATTTCGTAATCAATGGCCCATGCACTGGTTTTGAATTAGGGCTTAGTTCCGATGTGTTTAAATACAATTTTACTCCCTCCTGAAATCACTAATCTACTAGGATTAGATGATGAAAGCAGTGTATCTTTTATTTAAAAAAAAAAAATATATTTCACCTTTATTTAACCAGGTAGGCTAGTTGAGAACAAGTTCTCATTTACAACTGCGACCTGGCCAAGATAAAGCATAGCAGTGTGAGCAGACAACACAGAGTTACACATGGAGTAAACAAATTAACAAGTCAATAACACAGTAGAAAACAAAGGGGGAGTCTATATACAATGTACAATGTGTGCAAAAGGCATGAGGAGGTAGACGAATAGTTACAATTTTGCAGATTAACACTGGAGTGATATATGATCAGATGGTCATGGTCATGTACAGGTAGAGATATTGGTGTGCAAAAGAGCAGAAAAGTAAATAAATAAAAACAGTATGGGGATGAGGTAGGTGAAAATGGGTGGGCTATTTACCAATAGACTATGTACAGCTGCAGCGATCGGTTAGCTGCTCAGATAGCTGATGTTTGAAGTTGGTGAGGGAGATAAAAGTCTCCAACTTCAGCGATTTTTGCAATTCGTTCCAGTCACAGGCAGCAGAGTACTGGAACGAAAGGCGGCTAAATGAGGTGTTGGCTTTAGGGATGATCAGTGAGATACACCTGCTGGAGCGCGTGCTACGGATGGGTGTTGCCATCGTGACCAGTGAACTGAGATAAGGCGGAGCTTTACCTAGCATGGACTTGTAGATGACCTGGAGCCAGTGGGTCTGGCGACGAATATGTAGCGAGGGCCAGCCGACTAGAGCATACAAGTCGCAGTGGTGGGTGGTATAAGGTGCTTTAGTGACAAAACGGATGGCACTGTGATATACTGCATCCAGTTTGCTGAGTAGAGTGTTGGAAGCCATTTTGTAGATGACATCGCCGAAGTCGAGGATTGGTAGGATAGTCAGTTTTACTAGGGTAAGCTTGGCGGCGTGAGTGAAGGAGGCTTTGTTGCGGAATAGAAAGCCGACTCTTGATTTGATTTTTGATTGGAGATGTTTGATATGAGTCTGGAAGGAGAGTTTGCAGTCTAGCCAGACACCTAGGTACTTATAGATGTCCACATATTCAAGGTCGGAACCATCCAGGGTGGTGATGCTAGTCGGGCATGCGGGTGCAGGCAGCGATCGGTTGAAAAGCATGCATTTGGTTTTACTAGCGTTTAAGAGCAGTTGGAGGCCACGGAAGGAGTGTTGTATGGCATTGAAGCTTGTTTGGAGGTTAGATAGCACAGTGTCCAATGACGGGCCGAAAGTATATAGAATGGTGTCGTCTGCGTAGAGGTGGATCAGGGAATCGCCCGCAGCAAGAGCAACATCATTGATATACACAGAGAAAAGAGTCGGCCCGAGAATTGAACCCTGTGGTACCCCCATAGAGACTGCCAGAGGACCGGACAGCATGCCCTCCGATTTGACACACTGAACTCTGTCTGCAAAGTAATTGGTATCTGTTAGCGTTTGGTTCAAATCGGTATTTTGTGTGTAGTTGATCACAGCCAAGCTGACCCAGGTGAGTGCCACCGTGCCCTCCAGTCCTGACAGCTCCTCGGACTCCTCCACCGGCTCACCCAGTAACCATGGCAACCACTTCAGCGAAGGGCCCAACCCAGAGGTGGAGGGCTGCCTGCCTGGAGTGGTAAGAAACACACACACACACACCTTTCCTCACGTGAGAAATGTCAAATGTGTCATCTTCTCCTGAGTAACGTCTTGCTCTCTGTAGATCATGTCTCTCCACCTGCGCTACATCTCGTTCCTGTGGCAGGTAGCAGACCTGGGCTGTACCCTCAACATGCCTCTGCTGCGAGATGGAGCCAGGCTCCTCATGAAGCTTATGCCTCCAGGTACACTGTCTTTCTCTCTCACGCTCTCATTCTTTCTCATTATAGCTTGCTGTCCTTCTGTGGCCCCAAAACAGCATCTCTCATCCTTCCTCTGCGTCTCTCTCTCTCTCTCTTATTGTGGTTTGAAATGATTCATCCTGACTGACTGATGTTCTGGTTGAGCTGTGTGTAGACAACGGTACCATGGAGAACCTGCGCGCTATCTGTCTGGATCATGCCAAGCTGGGAGAGAACAGCCTGAGCCCCACACTGGACTCCCGCTTCTTTGGCCCCTCGCCCTCACAAGTCCTCTACCTCACTGAGGTTGGTAACACACACCACTGTGTGTGTGGTGGTTTACGCGATTGATTCATTACCCCTTACACTCTTCACATCCTCCTGCCACCTTTGATTGGATTGATTCCCCAGGTGGTGTATGCATTGCTGATGCCGGCCAGCGGCACCCTCGGCGAGGACGCCAGCGACTTCCAGTACAACTTCCTGAAGAGCGGCGGCCTCCCACTCGTACTGAGTATGCTCACCAGGAACAACTTCCTGCCGTCGGCCGACATGGAGACGCGACGGGGGGCGTACCTCAATGCCCTGAAGATCGCCAAGCTGCTGCTGACCGCCGTGGGGTTCGGACACGTCAAAGCTGTGGCCGAGGCCTGCCAGCCCGTAGTGGAGGGGACCAGCCCTGCATCGCCGGTAAATAACGCTTTTGTATTGCCGTTATATTACCTCTGTAAATACGGGGAAAACCTTGTATTACTACAGCTTAGACGAGTGCAGAACAATGAGGGTAGTAGGACTAGAGGTCGACCGATTAATCGGAATGGCCGATTAATTAGGGCCGATTTCAAGTTTTCATAACAGTCGGAAATCTGTATTTTTGAGTGCCGATTTTGCCAATTAAATTTTTATACATTTAATTTAATTAAACTTTTTTTTTATATATATACCTTTATTTAACTAGGCAAGTCAGTTAAGAACACATTCCTAGGAACGGTGGGTTAACTGCCTTGTTCAGGGGCAGAACGACAGATTTTCACCATGTCAGCTCGGGGATCCAATCTTGCAACCTTACAGTTAACTAGTCCAACGCTCTAACCACCTGCCTCTCATTGCACTCCACGAGGAGCCTGCCTGTTACACGAATGCAGTAGAAGCCAAGGTAAGTTGCAAGCTAGCATTAAACTTATCTTATAAAAAACAATCAATCATAATCACTAGTTATAACTACACATGCTTGATGATATTACTAGTTTATCTAGCGTGTCCTGTGTTGCATATAATCGATGCAACGCTGGGGGATGATTTAACAAAAGCCTTTACACTAACTGTACCTAACCATAAACACCAATGCCTTTCTTAAAATGAATACACAGAAGTATATATTTTTAAACCTGCATATTTAGCTAATAGAAATCCAGGTTAGCAGGCAATATTAACCAGGTGAAATTGTGTCACTTCTCTTGCGTTCATTGCATGCAGAGTCAGGGTATATATATATATATATATATATATATTTTACCTTTATTTTACTAGTCAAGTTAGTTAAGAACAAATTCTTATTTTCAATGTAGGCCTAGGAACAGTGGGTTAACTGCCTGTTCAGGGGCAGAACAACAGATTTTGTACCTTGTCAGCTCGGGGATTTGAACTTGCAACCTTTCGGTTACTAGTCCAACGCTCTAACCACTCGGCTACCCTGCCGCAACAGTTTGGGCAGCCTGGCTCATTGCGAACTAATTTGCCAGAATTTTACGTAATTATGACATAACATTGAAGGTTGTGCAATGTAACAAGAATATTTAGACTTAAGGATGCCACCCGTTAGATAAAATACCGAACGGTTCCGTATTTCATTGAAATAATAAACGTTTTGTTTTCGAAATTATAGTTTCCGGATTCGACCATATTAATGACCAAAGGCTCGTATTTCTGTGTGTTATGTTATTATAAAGTCTATGATTTGATAGAGCAGTCTGACTGAGCGATGGTAGGCAGCAGCAGGCTCGTAAGTATTCATTCAAACAGCACTTTCGTGCGTTTTGCCAGCAGCTCTTCGCAAGCACAGCGCTGTTTATGATTTCAAGCCTATCAGCCTAATGGCTGGTGTAACTGATATGAAATGGCTAGCTAGTTAGCGGGGTAGTTATTACACTTTGTTTTTGCATTATTTAAACCAAGTTGAACATGTTTCAGTATTTATTTGAGGCTAAATGGATTTTTATTGATGTATTATATTAAGTTAAAATAAGTGTTCATTCAGTATTGTTGTAAAAAAAATTGTCAGATTAATCGGTATCTGCTTTTTTTGTTCCTCCAATAATCGGTATCGGCGTTGAAAAATCATAATCGGTCGACCTCTAAGCAGGACCCTTGTTACCAGACCCTGAATGGACAGACCATGATCACCTCAACGTACCTTCATTGTGTATTTGAATGAGCTTGAATATGACTGGTGTTCTCAATCCACTGTCTTTTGATTTTGTTCCTCTCCAGATCAACCAGGCGACCCACGACCAGGCCCTGGTCCTCCAGAGTGCTCTACAGAATATCCCGAACCCCGCCTCGGAGTGCATGCTCCGCAACGTGGCCATACGACTGGCCCAACAGATCTCTGACGAGGTGAGACGGCGCGTCTATTGAGACGAGTGCTTACACATGTGTTCAACCGGGTAACAACGGCTAGTCAAAAAGAGTAAGACCGTAAACGTCTGCTCACTTTTTTTGGCAGTCTCTGCCCCCGAACGCCCAGAACTTCTTCCAAGCATCCAAGTACATCCCAGACCTCTGTGTGATCCGGGCGGTGCAGAAGATCGTGTGGGCTTCAGGCTGTGGCACGGTACAGCTGGTCTTCAGCTCTAATGAAGAGATCAGTCAGATCTATGAGAAGGTAAAACCCTTTCTAAACTGAGATGGTGTGTGCTTGGTTCTTAAGGTGTGTATTGCAGACTTCTAGGGGTTTGTATGGAGAGTTTCTGTGTCTTCTATAAACTCACAGCGGTGTGTGTTCATCACCTCTACAGACAAATGCGGGTAAGGAGCCGGACGGGGAGGATGAGATGGTGTGCTGTGAGGCACTGGAGATCATGACCCTGTGTTTTGCCCTGCTGCCCACCGCTCTGGACACTCTCAGTAAGGAGAAGGCCTGGCAGACTTACATCATAGACCTGCTACTGCACTGCCACAGCAAGTATGTCTGCATCTGGCTGTTAATCTATGTCTGTGTTGTGGATCTGTTCATTCAGGGCATTTCCTGGACACAGACTAATCCTGGACTGAAAAGCATTTTCAATGGATTCTCCATTGAGTTTAGTATAGGACTAGGCTTAATCTGTGTCGGGAAAACCGCCTCTTGGTGTTCAAACTTAATCTCACAAAAACAAGCCGATATAAAAATGTCATCAGACTATGTTAAAACCTCTTGATGCTACCCATCCCGGATCCGGGATCGTGACTACGGCTCAAGCTCATTAGCATAACGCAAAATGCGAAAAAATATTCTTAGACATATTTAACCTCCACACCTACACAAGTCCAATAGCTCAAATGAAAGATAAACACCTTGTTCATCTACCCAGCAAGTCAGATTTCTAAAATGTTTTACGGCGAAAACATAGCACACATTTATATTAGACCACCACCGAAACAAAAGGCAAGCGGCGGCCATTTTGTCCCAGAAAATATAAAATTTTAAAGTAGGATTAAAAAATAAATAATTCACTAACCTTTTGAAAATCTTCATCAGATGACAGTAATATTACATGTTACACAGTACATTTTTTTTTTTCAATAATATGCCATTAATATCCATAAATCTCTGTTTACAATGACGACATTTCAAAAAATGCTACTCAAAATGTCCGGAGAAATTATGATAGCTCCGACAGATAACGTCAGATAACAAGCAATAAACATGACTAAATATACATGTTCTACATATAGTTACAAAGATACACTTCTTCTTAATACAACCGCTGTGTTACATTTATTTTTAACGTTACAGAATTCTAGTCTATGCTATGAGTCGGCGCTCAGATATTAGCAGTGTCTCCTCTACGTTTGGAGTCCACAGAAACCCAAAATAACCACATAAATATTCCCTTACCTTTGATGTTCTTCGATCAGAAGACGTAGAAGGAGTCATACTTACCCAATACATCGTTTGGTTTCAAGTTGTGCGTCTTTGTATTAGCATATGCTAACAGCTTCAGCTGAAATGCACCCAAAATAACTTCTGCTCCTTCTGGTCCCGCACTCTTGCGCATCAAACTTCAAAATTACATATTATATGTCGACTAAACTGGTCAAACTAAGTGCAGAATCGAGCAAAATGATGTTTTTATCATGTAAAACAATGATAATCGCAAACAAACGAACCGGCTTCAACTGGTGTCTATCGGAAAAGAACGTTCTCCAAATCGGCCGCGCGCAATAGAGTGCATGTATGTGAGAGTGAACCGGGCATTTTCGCCCGCCAAAGGATGAGGGAGCGCGAAATTCAAACAATGAACGTGCCAATTGAAAGCAGACATCGCGCTGAACAAATACATACTGTTCCCAGATCGGTAGCTGCCTGGGAAGGGTGGGGGCGATGACGTCAAAGTTGACCCAACTTTTCTCTTGACAAGAGAGAGTTTGGGAGAAAGGCTGCCCTGAGAGTTCTGCTTTACATACAGACATAATTTAAACGGTTTTAGAAACTTTAGAGTGTTTTCTATTCAATAATTATTATTATATGCATATATTAGCAATTTTGGAAAAAATATTTTCAGTTTACTATGGGCACGCACTTCCTCCAACGGGGGCAGTATTGAGCCATAAGCTCAAGAGGTTAAAAGCATCTTTTTGACAGAGAAATCAACCTGTTGTCATCTTCCTGTCTGTCTCCAGGTCAGTTCGTCAGATGGCTCAGGAACAGTTCTTCCTCATGGCCACTAGGTGCTGTATGGGACACAGACCCCTCCTCTTCTTCATCACCCTCCTCTTCACTGTCTTAGGGGTGCGTATCCTTCCATCTCCCATCTCTTCCCTCTCCCCTACTGACACAATAGTCATTCTTCAGCTCTGGGTAGAAGTTGCCCTTAAGGACAGACCTCGGATCAGTTTACCATCTCTCAATCCCAGCCTTCATAATTAGAAGAGGAAATGTAACTCACTGAAACTCTTCACCCCACTCCATTGGGACCCCTTGTTGTTGTAACACGTATCCTTCCTCTCTCCTCCAGAGCACGGCAAAGGAGAGGGCGAAGCACGCAGGGGACTACTTTACGCTGCTGAGGCACCTGCTGAACTACGCCTACAACAGCAACATCAACCTGCCCAACGCTGAGGCGCTGCTCAACAATGAGATCGACTGGCTCAAGAAGATCAGGGTATTGGACAAGAAGTCTTTTCATTATTAGGAAATGAAATGCAGTTTAATATGATGTAGTTTAGAGAAGGCCTAAGATGGGCTTTCATATCTCTCATAAATATTACCGCTAAATGGCAGTTTGGTGTTTTTATCGTTAGGATGAGGTGAAGCGGACAGGAGAGACGGGGGTGGAGGAGACCATTCTAGAAGGTCACCTGGGGGTCACCAAGGAGCTGCTGGCCTTCCAGACACCAGAGAAGAAGTACTACATTGGCTGTGAGAAGGGCGGGGCCAACCTCATAAAGGTGGGTCATTGTGTTGTTTATGAAATCCAATATGGTTGCCAAATAGTTCACTCAATATAGTCACAGGACAAGCCACCATAAGATGATGCTTTGTCCATTCTGTTAATTCACCCCACTCTTTCTCCAGGAGTTGATAGATGACTTCATCTTCCCGGCGTCTAACGTGTACCTGCAGTACGTGAAGAGTGGGGAGTTCCCTACGGAGCAGGCCATCCCTGTCTGTAGCAGCCCCGCCTCCATCAACGCCGGCTTCGAGTTGTTGGTGGCTCTGCCGGTCGGCTGTGTCCGGAACCTCAAGCAGATTGTTGATACACTCACAGATATGTACTACCTAGGTACACCGACTATACACTCACTGACATGTACTACCTAGGTACTTAATCTGAAATTCCCAATTATTATTTATCTCACACATTCCTCTCTATACTGGTAAATTGTACCTCTCCCCAATGAATTATAAATGTTTTTCTGATATTTATTGTTGTGTTGATCATATATGTGGAATGGATAAACGTTGAACAACTCCCTCTCCTTCTCTCCCTGTCTCTCAGGTTGTGAGGCTCTGACAGAGTGGGAATACCTCCCCCCAGTGGGGCCGCGGCCCACCAAAGGCTTTGTGGGGCTGAAGAACGCGGGGGCCACCTGCTACATGAACTCGGTCATCCAGCAGCTCTACATGATCCCGCCCATCCGTAACGGTGTCCTGGCCGTGGAGGGCACCGGCACCGACGTGGACGATGAACTGTCCGGGGACGAGAAGCAGGAGAACGAGGTGACTGGACTGACTGGGAATCAATCAAAACTGTATTCACTCTTCAGATTTAATAATTGCAAAATGACTCGCTTAAAGCTACAATCTGAGATGCTTTTTATGGCAACCCCAACCCTTGGTATAGAGGTAAGGGACTAGGGAAATGAAATCCCTCTGAAGTTCATATTACCGAGTGTTTATGGATGTTGTGTAGAAGAACCAAGATGTACAATTTGAACTTAAATAATCTATCCAGTGTATTGTTACTTTCCCTCCTCAGACTAATGCAGACGGAACGGCGCGGGAGGAGGTGTTCGCCTACCAACACCAGTTTGACGACAAGCCCTCGCTGAGTAAGTCTGAGGACAGGAAGGAGTACAACATTGGGGTGCTACGCCACCTACAGGTCATCTTTGGTCACCTGGCCTCCTCCCGACTGCAGTACTACGTACCCCGAGGCTTCTGGAAACAGTTCAGGTGAGCTATTTTTATTTATTTCACCTTTATTTAACCAGGTAGGCTAGTTGAGAACAAGTTCTCATTTGCAACTGCGACCTGGCCAAGATAAAGCATAGCAGTGTGAACAGACAACACAGAGTTACACATGGAGTAAACAATTAACAAGTCAATAACACAGTAGGAAAAAAAAGGGAGTCTATATACATTGTGTGCAAAAGGCATGAGGAGGTAGGCGAATAATTACAATTTTGCAGATTAATAACACTGGAGTGATAAATGATCAGATGGTCATGTACAGGTAGAGATATTGGTGTGCAAAAGAGCAGAAAAGTAAATGAATAAAAACAGTATGGGGATGAGGTAGGTAAAAATGGGTGGGCTATTTACCGATAGACTATGTACAGCTGCAGCGATCGGTTAACTGCTCAGACAGCAGATGTTTGAAGTTGGTGAGGGAGATAAAAGTCTCCAACTTCAGCGATTTTTGCAATTCGTTCCAGTCACAGGCAGCAGAGAACTGGAACGAAAGGCGGCCAAATGAGGTGTTGGCTTTAGGGATGATCAGTGAGATACACCTGCTGGAGCGTGTGCTACGGATGGGTGTTGCCATCGTGACCAGTGAACTGAGATAAGGCGGAGCTTTACCTAGCATGGACTTGTAGATGACCTGGAGCCAGTGGGTCTGGCGAATATGTAGCGAGGGCCAGCCAACTAGAGCATACAAGTCGCAGTGGTGGGTGGTATAAGGTGCTTTAGTGACAAAATGGATGGCACTGTGATATACTGCATCCAGTTTGCTGAGTAGAGTGTTGGAAGCAATTTTGTAGATGACATCGTCAAGGATCGGTAGGATAGTCAGTTTTACTAGGGTAAGTTTGGCGGCGTGAGTGAAGGAGGCTTTGTTGCTGAATAGAAAGCCGATTCTTGATTTGATTTTCGATTGGAGATGTTTGATATGAGTCTGGAAGGAGAGTTTACAGTCTAGCCAGACACCTAGGTACTTATAGATGTCCACATATTCAAGGTCGGAACCATCCAGGGTGGTGATGCTGGTCAGGGGTGCAGGCAGCGAACGGTTGAAAAGCATGCATTTGGTTTTACTAGCATTTAAGAGCAGTTGGAGGCCACGGAAGGAGTGTTGTATGGCATTGAAGCTCGTTTGGAGGTTAGATAGCACAGTGTCCAAGGACGGGCCGGAAGTATATAGAATGGTGTCGTCTGCGTAGAGGTGGATCAGGGAATCGCCCACAGCAAGAGCAACATCATTGATATATGCAGAGAAAAGAGTCGGCCCGAGGATTGAACCCTGTGGCACCCCCATAGAGACTGCCAGAGGACCGGACAACATGCCCTCCGATTTGACACACTGAACTCTGTCTGCAAAGTAATTGGTGAACCAGGCAAGGCAGTCATCCGAAAAACCGAGGCTACTGAGTCTGCCGATTAAGAATATGGTGATTGACAGAGTCGAACGCCTTGGCAAGGTCGATGAAGACAGCTGCACAGTACTGTCTTTTATCGATGGCGGTTATGATATCGTTTAGTACCTTGAGCGTGGCTGAGGTGCACCCGTGACCGGCTCGGAAACCCGATTGCACAGCGGAGAAGGTACGGTGGGATTGGAGATGGTCAGTGACCTGTTTGTTGACTTGGCTTTTGAAAACCTTAGATAGGCAGGGCAGGATGGATATAAGTCTGTAACAGTTTGGGTCCAGGGTGTCTCCCCCTTTGAAGAGGGGGATGACTGCGGCAGCTTTCCAATCCTTGGGGATCTCAGACGATATGAAAGAGAGGTTGAACGGGATGGTAATAGGGGTTGCGACAATGGCGGCGGATAGTTTCAGAAATAGAGGGTCCAGATTGTCAAGCCCAGCTGATTTGTAACGATAGCAGGCTGAGGTAAAACAATGAAATGTCAAGGAATGTAGTGGTATACAGATTACAAGCTGTTTATTTTAAAACCAATTTCACACAAACGGTCTTGGAAGACTAAGAGCTATCTCTATTGATCTTTCTCCTGTAGGTTATGGGGTGAGCCGGTGAATCTGCGAGAGCAGCACGATGCCCTGGAGTTCTTCAACTCTTTAGTGGACAGTCTGGATGAGGCTCTGAAGGCCATGGGCCACTCCTCCATGCTCAGCAAGGTGCTTGGAGGTTCCTTTGCTGACCAGAAAATCTGCCGTGACTGCCCACACAGGTGAGTGATTTTCATCCACTTACTAACACTGGTGGAACCAAATGAACCACCACTCATCCTCCAGATTTTTATTATGCGAATATTCTAAAACCTGTATAAAGAAAATATGTGCATTTTCCCACCAGTGTGGTATTTCCACCAAATGGACTTAAAAATATAAAAAATTAGTGTGTGATGACGTAGTGCACACAAAATGTACTTTTTTGCATAACTTCTCGTGTATCGAATAAAAATCTGAAGTGCAATGTGTTTCTATTGGATTTTCCACTCAACCAATAGTTTTGTCACAAAAACTGTTGTTAAGTAGACAATGTGCCTACTCTGGTCTTAACGTGTGCGCTCTAGCTAACAGCTCTGAGTCGGTGTGGGTCGGCTAGTCTACAATGATGACATTATTCTGGATTTTTTTTATTTGTCCAACAGCAGTCATGTATTTATCGTCTTGTCACCAGAATAAGACCCATGATATTTATTGGAAAGGAGCGTCAAGCTCTTCACCTTTAATCTGTAGCCTAATAAACGGCATGGTTTCCTGAACCGTAGTGGGAGGACCCACACCGTGTCATCGCATGACTCCAAGTCTACTTCCATGTGATGATTATTATATAAATGTTTGTGCATAAAAGTGTTTTCACCGCCATTTCTCGCATAATACATTTTTAACAAAGATCCCACCATGTTAAACGAACAAATGATCTGTGTCGCCTTTTATAAAATTGTACTGAAACTAGCTGTCGTGATCATTTAAAAAAAAAAGTGTGTATATATAAGGTATGACTACTCTCAGAAATGTGGATGGAAATGTGGTTAGTGACACAAAAATAGTTCTCAGTTATCACAGGCCTGAAATATAATAAGTGAAACTGTTCCACCATCTTGTTCCCAGGTATGAGTGTGAGGAGTCATTCACCACGTTGAACGTGGACATCAGGAACCACCAGAACCTGCTGGACTCTATGGAGCAGTACGTCAAAGGAGACTTGCTGGAGGGAGCCAACGCATACCACTGTGAGAAGTGTAACAAGAAGGTACCTCACTCTTCTCCTGTCCTTCATCATTCCTGTTGAGTACTCAGTCCTTTGTTTTCATTCCATTGCAAAATAGCAGTGTCGATATGGATAGATACTTTAGGATGACATTTCTTACTGTTTTGTTTTATCCACTACAGGTGGACACAGTGAAGCGTCTGCTGATCAAGAAGCTTCCTCCAGTGCTGGCCATCCAGCTGAAAAGGTTTGACTACGACTGGGAGAGGGAGTGTGCCATCAAGTTCAACGACTACTTTGAGTTCCCCAGGGAGCTGGACATGGAGCCCTACACTGTGGCCGGGGTGGCCAAGCTGGAGGGAGATGACGGCAACCCGGAGAGCCAGGTAGATTACTTTTATATCAAATTTGATTTGTGTATTAGAGCTCTATAAATGTTTCACAAAGTTCTAAACAGAAACCATGAAAGAGTAAACAGAAGCAGCATTGGCAAGGAAACTCATCATTAGTCCAAACATTGTCTCTAGTCAGTCACTCCTCCCTCCTTCTTTCCCTCTCAGATGATCATGCAGAACGAACCATCGGAACCCGACCCACCAGGCTGCAGTTCTAAGTACCGCCTGGTGGGGGTGCTGGTGCATTCAGGCCAGGCCAGCGGCGGCCACTACTACTCCTATATCAGCCAGCGAGACGGTGGCACCGGCGGTAGCGCCGACAGCGGGCAGAAGGAGCGCTGGTACAAGTTTGACGACGGTGACGTGACGGAGTGCAAGATGGACGACGACGAGGAGATGAAGAGCCAGTGCTTCGGGGGGGAGTACATGGGAGAGGTGTTTGACCACATGATGAAGAAGATGTCCTACAGGAGGCAGAAGAGATGGTGGAACGCCTACATCCTGTTCTATGAGAGGATGGACGCGGCAGGGGGAGGGGCCGCAGTGGAGGCAGACGGAGAGCTGGCCAGGTGCATCTCAGAGCTGACTGTGTCTCCCACTACACCACGACAGGTGGGGATCAGGACTGTGTGTGTGTGTGTGTGTGATAGTGTGTATTTGTTTGTGATAAAGTGCAGAGGCAAGAACCTGTGGGCGTGAATGAGTCTGTTTGTGTGTAAATGACGTAATGCTCATAACCATACTAATGAATTCCCCCTCCCAGGTGACGATGCCGGGGGCCATTGAATGCAGTGTGAGGAAGCAGAACGTCCAGTTCATGCACAGCCGCATGCAGTACAGCTTGGAGTACTTCCAGTTCGTCAAGAAGCTGCTGACCTGCAACAGCGTCTACCTCAACCCTCCCCCGGGTCAGGACCACCTGCTGCCAGAGGCAGAGGAGATAGCCATGATCAGCATCCAGCTAGCAGCTAGGTTCCTCTTCACCACTGGGTTTCACACCAAGAAAGTAGTCCGGGGGCCCGCCGGTGACTGGTGAGTGGGTTGTCTGTGAGAGGGAGAAAGTGTGTGCTTTCTTTATATTGCAAGACAGCCTTGTAACTCTCTTTCCCTCGTCTCTCTCCTTTTCCCTCTTTCTGTCTACTCTCCTCCCTCCCCCACCTTCTCTCCCTCTCTCTCAGGTATGACGCCCTGTGCATCCTGCTGCGCCACAGTAAGAACGTCCGCTGCTGGTTTGCCCACAACGTTCTGTTTGCGTACCCCACGCGCTTCTCTGAGTACCTGCTGGAGTGTCCCAGTGCCGAGGTCCGGGGGGCCTTCGCCAAACTCATCGTCTTCATCGCCCACTTCTCCCTGGCGGACGGGCCATGCCCCGCCCCTGCCAGCTCCCCTGACGGGTCCACACAGGTACGGAGGGAGTAAAGGGGGAGTGAGAGATATAAATGAACTTACCACAATCAATTTCAATAGAAAGTTAGCAAAAAACAAGATTCTGCAACCATGTAGAGGTAAATACTTGTCTATTTATGGAAAAATCACATTGATTAACTCTTTGGTCCTATCACAGTTTACTTACTTAATAATGGCACTGCCTACTCCAGATGACTCGTTTTTAAAAATCATATGAGCAAATACCTATTTATATAATGAATATCACTTTGGAGGGCTAAAATGATTTAAATATTAACACTTTAAACCTCTAACTAAAAGCTTCACTTACGTATAAGTTGTACTTAAACCCAAAATGGTTCTCCAGTAGATTAAGGCTCATCCTTTGTTAAAAAATGTATACAGATTTATACAGATTACAAATTTTCATTTTTTATGAATTGAAAATTAAATTTTGTTTAAAGTATTGCCCTTTGTTAAACAAGCCATTAGAGGTCGGCCGATTAATTGGGGCCGATTTCAAGTTTTCATAACAATCGGAAATCGGTATTTTTGGGCGCCGATTTGCCAATGTAAAAAAAAAAAAATATATACCTTTTATTTAACTAGGCAAGTCAGTTAAGAACACGTTCTTATTTTCAATGACGGCCTAGGAACGGTGGGTTAACGGCCTCGTTCAGGGGCAGAACGACAGATTTTCACCTTGTCAGCTCGGGGGATCCAATCTTGCAACCTTACAGTTAACTAGTCCAACGCAATAACGACCTGCCTCTCTCGTTGCACTCCACAAGGAGACTTGCCTGTTACGCGAATGCAGTAATCCAAGATAAGTTGCTAGCTAGCATTACATTTATCTTGTAAAAAAACAATCAATCATAATCACTAGGTAACTACACAAGGTTGATGATCTTACTAGATATTATCTAGCGTGTCCTGCATTGCATATAATCTGACAAGCATATGTATCTGACCGAGCGGTGGTAGGCAGAAGCAGGCGCGTAAACATTCATTCAAACAGCACTTTCGTGCGTTTTGCCAGCAGCTCTTCGTTGTGCGTCAAGCATTGCGCTGTTTATGACTTCAAGCCTATCAACTCCCGAGATGAGGCTGGTGTAACCGAAGTGAAATGGCTAGCTAGTTAACGTGCGCTAATAGCATTTCAAACGTCACTCGCTCTGAGTCTTCTAGTAGTTGTTCCCCTTGCTCTGCATGGGTAACGCTGCTTCGAGGGTGGCTGTTGTGTTGCTGGTTTGAGCCCAGGGAGGAGCGAGGAGAGGGACGAAAACTATACTGTTACACTGGCAATACTAAAGTGCCTATAAGAACATCTAATAGTCAAAGGTTAATGAAATACAAATGGTATAGAGGGAAATGGTCCTATAAGTGCTATAATAACTACAACCTAAAACTTCTTACCTGGGAATATTGAAGACTCATGTTAAAAGGAACCACCAGCTTTCATATGTTCTGAGCAAGGAACTGAAACGTTAGCTTTCTTACATAGCACATATTGCACTTTTACTTTCTTCTCCAACACTTTGTTTTTGCATTATTTAAACCAAATTGAACGTGTTTCATTATTTATTTGAGGCTAAATTGATTTTATTGATGTATTATATTAAGTTAAAATAAGTGTTCATTCAGTATTGTTGTAATTGTCATTATTGGGCCTCCCGGGTGGCGCAGTGGTTAAGGGCGCTGTACTGCAGCGCCAGCTGTGCCATCAGAGTCTCTGGGTTCGCGCCCAGGCTCTGTCGTAACCGGCCGCGACCGGGAGGTCCGTGGGGCGACGCACAATTGGGCTAGCGTCGTTCGGGTTAGGGAGGGCTTGGTCGGTAGGGATGTCCTTGTCTCATCGCGCACCAGCGACTCCTGTGGCGGGCCGGGCGCAGTGCGCGCTAACCAAGGTTGCCAGGTTAAGAAGCTGCTGGTTGGGTTGTGTATCGGAGGACGCATTTCAACCTTCGTCTCTCCCGAGCCCGTACGGGAGTTGTAGCGATGAGACAAGATAGTAGCTACTACAACAATTGGATACCACGAAATTGGGGAGAAAAAGGGGTAAACTTTTAAAAAATGTAAAAAAGATTATTATTTTTTAATCGGCCGATTTGTCGGTATCGGCTTTTTTGGTCCTCCAATAATCGATATCGGCGTTGAAAAATCATAACCGTTTGACCTCTAAGCCATACAAAGCTGGTTACAATTTCAGTTTTATCCTCCAGAAAAGATAGAACAAATGTTATGGTTAAACAAATATTCTGATTATTAAAAAATAAAATAATAATCTTTATGGAAAAAATTAAATGTTTGAAAATGGTGTTATATTTATTAATGATATTATGATTAGAAACAGAACACTTATTGTTTTTACATTTAAATGTATATAAAATTCTTGCCACCATCAGAATGCTATATATATGGGGCATACAGCAATCTCAGCTCTGTAGATTTTGCTGCGAAGACATAATTTATTCTGGTATTTCCCCAATGTAGCTTGTTTCTGGTCACAGGTTCACGGAATGGTTAAAAAGTCATAACATGCAATTAAAATTAACCTTACAAATAGCAGCGTTTGGCGATTTGGAAAGCCGTAGTCACTAAATAATATAATACTCATGGAAAAGGTTTTCATCTTTAGCTCACAATCTGTGGATACTATACGTTTTAGAAAGGTTAAAAAACTTATGTAAAACATCACAATTCAAAAATATATGGAAACCAAACGAGGATGGTCTAGGGTGATAGGTGGGATGGGCTGAGAGTGGCTGAGGGGCGGGATTAAAGAGTTTATGGTTGGTAATGTATCGTTATGTGACTGCTTTATATGAAAGTCCCATGGATGCTAAGTGTATGTACATATATGTAGCAGAAAAGCTGTAAAAATAAGTATATATATATATATATATATATATATATATATATATATATATATCCGACAGGGGGTGCATGGGTAAATTTAAAAAATGACCTGTAACCTTTGACCTCCTGCATCAGGGCTGTGATAACCTGAGTCTGAGTGATCACCTGTTGAGGGCAGTGTTGAACCTGCTTAGGAGAGAGGTGTCAGAGCACGGCCGACACCTGCAGCAGTTCTTCAACCTCTTCGTCATGTACGCCAACCTGGGTAAGACTACGTGCGTGTGCAGGAGAAACGCTGTTGGTTTGTTTCTTGCTGGAATAAAACATGGTTTCTCTTCCTCCCTCCCTCTCCCCCCAGGTCTGGCAGAGAAGACCCAGTTGTTGAAGCTGAGTGTCCCTGCTACCTTCATGCTTGTGGCTCTAGACGAGGGGCCTGGCCCTCCCATAAAGTACCAGTATGCAGAACTGACCAAGCTCTACGCTGTGGTCTCCCAGCTACTGCGCTGCTGTGACGTCTCCACACGCATGCAGTCGTCCATCAATGGTATGTTTCACTCTCTTTGTCACCGCCTTATGGTTGCTGTCTCTTCTGCTCTCCTTTCTTTCTCTCTCGTTCTCTCTATCTCTGTGTTTCATTCATTCTCTAATGGTTCCAATCTCTCTCTCGGGTTCACTGTCTGTCATTCTCTCTCTCTCTCTCTCTCCTGTTTCTTTACTCTTATTTGCGTTCTTAGAATAAAGCGAAGTGTGCAAATGGATATAAATGTATCTCACTGTCCTCTAGGTAACCCGTCCCTGGCCAACCCGTATGGAGACGCTAACCTGACCACCCCCATCATGCCCCTGCAACAGCTGGTGTCAGAGATCCTCTTCGTTAGGACCAGCTATGTGAAGAAGATCATCGAGGACTGCAGCAACTCTGAGGAGACGGTCAAGCTGCTGCGCTTCAGCTGCTGGGAAAACCCCCAGTTCTCCTCTACCGTGCTGTCTGAGCTGCTCTGGCAGGTAAGGGGTTAACACGGATGACTCTCACTCACACACAGCGTTTTTGTTTACCTCACCCGTCTACCTGTCTCGACCCCTAGGTGGCGTACTCCTACACGTATGAGCTGAGGCCTTACCTGGACCTGCTGCTGCAGATACTGCTGATAGAGGACTCCTGGCAGACCCACAGGATCCACAACGTGCTGAAGGGTATACCAGACGACAGGGATGGCCTGTTTGACACCATTCAGCGCTCTAAGAACCACTACCAGAAACGGGCCTACCAGTGTATCAAGTGCATGGTGGCTCTGTTCAGCAACTGTACTGTGGCCTACCAGATACTACAGGTAAACATGACAATAGTAGACTAGATATGGTAGTCACCTCTTGCTCCTCTCTGCCTACCAGATCAGTCATTTTAGAATGGTGTTTCAAGTATGTACAGTATGTTTGTGTCTGGATATCTTGAATGGTGTATCAGGAATAGAACTGTGTTAACATTAGAACTGTCTCTCTCTCTCTGTTGTGCTCCCAGAGTAACGGGGACCTGAAGCGTAAGTGGACGTGGGCGGTGGAGTGGCTGGGGGACGAGCTGGAGAGGAGGCCCTACACAGGGAACCCCCAGTACACCTACAACAACTGGTCTCCCCCCGTCCAGAGCAACGAGACCTCCAACGGGTACTTCCTGGAGCGCTCACATTCCGCACGCATGACCCTGGCCAAGGCCTGTGAACTTTGCCCCGAGGAGGTACGGAAGGTGTGTGCGCGTGGGATGGGTGTTTGCATGTTTTTGTCAGTGTGTGTGGTAATGTAACAGAGCTCTCCTTGGCTGATTCCATTGTCTGTATTTTCTTTCAGGAGCCAGATGATCAGGAGGCAACAGAAGATCACGACTCCTCCCCTCCCGAGGACACAGCGCTGTACCCCCATAACCCTGCTCCTGCCATGCAGTTTCAGCAGGTAGCACACACACACACACACACACACACACACACACACTGTGTGGCACTGCTCCAGAATTTACAGAAAGCTCATATTGAATGCTGACACCTCTTTCTCCCTGTTTCCATGTCTCTCTGCAGCAGAACAACCACCCCCACGCCCAGCCCTATACGGGTCCGGCTGCCCAGCACATGAACACGCCCCAGCGGCCACCGCAGAGAGCACAGGAGAGCTGGGAGAGCACCACAGAGGAGGTGGGGCCCGTGGCGCCCCCACCCGCTGTCCAGACGACAAAAGAGTAACAGCATGACACGAGGGCAACCAACCCCTTTAACCTGCAACTCACCTCCCCAAATCTCTTTGCACACTATCACTCAATACCTTCAAGACACCCAGTTTATTGATCGGCTGATCAAACAGTCGATTTAAGACTAGACCCAGGCCGGAGCGCTCTCTTCTCTCCAGGAGGAACAGCGTCCTTTGTCACCCTTGACTCCTGCCCTCTGGATCGGGCCAATTAAGCTCTTCAAGTGTCTCTGTTTCCATCGTAGAATTGGAATTCTATGATTTCTAGAACTTTGAGTGGGAAGAATCTCGACCTTCTCTTTCTCTCTGCCCCATAGAGACACATCACTGCTGACAGAGAAAAAAAACATACTCCTGTCTGCAGGGTTGTGTGTACAGTGTTTTTGAGAAACTGAGATGAAAGACAATGATGTGTGTGCAATGTGTGTACAGGAAGTGAAACAGAACGGTGATGGGAAGGTGTACATAGTTTGTTAATGTTTTGGAATCGTTAAAACCTTCCTTCCCTCGACCTCCCTCCCAACCTACAGCAATGATGCAGCAAGGCTGTCCTGGATTGGCCCCTGGTATGTGACTTCAAAACTGAAAAGGAAGACCAATGTCAAATCAAATGGGGAAAATAATAAGCGTTGCTATTGTTTTCTCTGCTTTGTAGTGCATGGGGATGAGGTTTGGCCTGTCACTGGCTGACCGGGTCTTGGTTGATGCAGTTCCACCACTATACTATAGTAGGTTTCAAGTGAGGACATGTTGAATAGAGAATTAAAACCGGTATCACCCCGTGTGCACCAGTTGACAATGGCAGGGCGGGTGAAGGCTTGTTTGATCTCTGCTCACTTGAAGTGAAAATAACTCTGCTTCTTGGTTTTCTTACCTTTTTTCCCTTCCACATTTTGTCCTACTTGAACACAGCTACAGTCTTACAAATGTCTGCCCGTTGAGAATAACAGAAGAAGCATTCTAAAGCAGGGTCATGATCTACAGTAACTGCTGGTAAACAAGCTAATTGACTCGCCCAGCGTTTCTGATTGTTCTTCGAGGATTCTATCTGCAACGAAAGTAGATGGCTGTGTTTCAGTTGGTAACATGAATGTGTGGTTTGTTGTAATTTCTTTTTTGTTTTACTGGGAGAATTGTCTGAAACGAGCAAAATCCCTGCAAAAAAAGAAGCCCTTGATATGAAGAATCATAGGCTATTTTATTTCAATTTCCTAGATGTTGTTTTTGCTGATTTGAAAGGAAGTAGAAAGTAATTGAAGAGGAACTTTTTGGTCCAATTCTTAAATTTTTTTAATACTTTGTTAATAATTGTTTTGAGTTCCATCTGCCCTGAACCGTTTTTGCTAACAATAGTTTTGGCCATGGTGTGATTTTGAATTCTGGAGCTACAGTTCACACTTCGAAGTTGTTGTTTTTGTCTATACAGCAGTGTGCCCACTACCAAGAATACATGGAAAATGCCATCTTTACATTGTAGTGGTTTCATATTTCATCTATGATACATTGTAAATACCCAATGCACGCAAAAAAAAAATCATCAGGACATACAACGTGACAGTGACGAAACAATATCTCGTTGAGAGAATTTGCCAACAGTAAATGGCATTGCCCCAAGGGACTGGGTTGAAACCGCAATGGATTAGACACAACATGTCTGCTAAAACTGTGGCCTTGACAGACGAGCTGTGGAGGAGCAAAGTGAGGAGGGAACGCCCCCCCAAACAAAAAGCATACTGGGGAGAAAAAAGTGGCAACCCAGAACCTCCTGAGAGGACAAGACTGTTGATGGTTCTAGATTAGAACCTAATGGGGGGTTAGAATGCTGTATGGACTGTATCCTTCCAGGTCCTGCCCTAAAGCACTACAGGTCATGTCTCCCCTCACTTCTTCCATAATATTTTTTAGACTGCAAGGTCTTAGATTGTTTTTTTTTGGCATCTTCTTTGTGTAAGGTGTTATTTCAGGATCAGAACTGCCTTCTTATTTTGTTTGAATAATTATAGTTTTTTTGTTGTTGTGAAACATGCATGGATGGTTATTATTACCCCCCCCCAATCTGCCTTGGCGCACTCTACAAACACACCACACTGTAAAATTATACTTTAAGAAAAGGACAAATAAATGGTCTTTTGAATTATTATGCGCTGTATGCAAGGAGGAACCTGCATATATATTTATTTTTTCACCTGTCTTTTTTTTTTTAGATTGGCATGGATAAAGGGGAGGAGTCAAGGGAGAGGAAATTACTTTATATTATTTCTTATGCCCCCTTTTAACCTTGTACTTGTCAATCTAACGAACCAAACAGACAAGCGTTACAACACAGCTTATAAACCCCACTTTGAGCAGACACTCTGAAGGGATGAGCCGGTCTGCCACAGTAGGCTTCCAGCCACTGATCCACAGTCAGCCAACTTTACCCCAGCCCTATCCTCCTTCTGTAGGTGAAAACTGACACTAGATCTGCTTCTGAAGCAATAATGTCTGGCATCTTCTCTCAGGAGGCACTGTTTATTCCAGCTCATTCTCACCCGTAGGAGGAATGTCAAGGGGAGAATCTCAATTGCTTACACCTCGCTTCCTTTCTCCCCACCGCCTCTTCAAAAGTCATTGGACGAGAAAGCCAGAGGTCCCTCCCCTCTGACCTTCTCCTCTAATGGGTTTTGAGGAAGTGAGGAGTTGCAATTGAGATTCTCCCAAGGACTGTTAGAAAGGCAAAGGGGATGTGGTGTTGACATAATGAGACTTTACAGCTGTCATCCATTCCTCGATCTCTACGATCTCTACCTAATATGACACAGTCAGTCATGACTGTAGAATTATCAGCACCAGTGTTCAGGCCTATCTGACTAAAACCAATGCAGCCAGGAAAACATTGAACCAGTGACAATGTTTTCGATGCATCCACCATGCACTCTACCTCCTGTGTCATAGAAGTCCAGAACTCCTGGCAGAGACTTCAGGACACCTACATTTTGGGACCCTGCATTCACATAACAAGGAGTGTCAGTACAGTAGTCACAATGTGAAACGCCTGGATTAACAGCAGGGGAATACTACAAAAAGAGAAGGTTGGTGATTGAATAAAAGGCTTCCTTAAAAAAAATATATTTACAAATATAACACACCTACTCATTTCAGGGTTTTTGTTTTGACTATTTTCTACATTTTAGAATAATAGTGAAGACATCAAAACTATGATATAACATATGGAATCATGTAGTAAAAGTGTTAATTCTTCAAATTGCCTCCCTTTGCCTTGATGACAGCTTTACACACTCTCTCAACCAGCTTCACGAGGTAGTCACCTGGAATGCATTTCAATTAACTGGTGTGCCTTGTTAAAAATATATATATATTTAACCTTTATTTAACTAGGCAAGTCAGTTATGAACAAATTCTTAGTTACAATGAAGGTCTAACCCGACCAAACCCGGACGACGCTGGACCAATTGTGTGCCGCCCAATGAGATGCCCAATCATGGCCGGATGTGATGCAGCCTGAAGATAAACTTTTGTTAAAAGTTAATTTGTGGAATTTCTTTCCTTAATGCTTTTGAGCCAATCAGTTGTGTTGTGACAAGGTTGGGGGGTATACAGAAGATAGCCCTATTTGGTAAAAGACCAAGTCCATATTATGGCAAGAACAGCTCAAATTAGCATAGAGAAATGACAGTCCATCATTACTTTAAGACATGAAAGTCAGTCAATACGGAACATTTCAAGAACATTTGAAGTTCCTTCAAGAGCAGTCTCAAAAAACATCAAGCACTATGATGAAACTGTCTCTCATGAGGACCGCCAAAGGAAAGGAAGACCCAGAGTTACCTCTGCTGCAGAGGATAAGTTTGTTAGAGTTACCAGCCTCAGAAATTGCAGCTTCACAGAGTTCAAGTAACAGACACATCTCAACATCAACTGTTCAGAGGAGACTGCCTGAATGAGGCCTTCATGGTCTAATTGCTGCCAAGAAACTACTACTAAAGGACACCAATAATAAGAAGAGACTTGCTTGGGCCAAGAAACATGAGCAATGGACATTCGACCGGTGGAAATCTCTCCTCTGGTCCGCATGTGAATTCCCACTATGAAGCATGGAGGAGGAGGTGTGGGGGTGCTTTGCTGGTGACACTGTCAGTGATTTAGAATTCAAGGCAGACTTAACCAGCATGGCTACCACAGCATTCTGCAGCTATACACCATCCTATCTGGTTTGCGCTTCGTGGGACTATCAATTGTTGTTCAACAGGACAATGACAAAACTCACCTCCAGGCTGTGTAAGAGCTATTTGACCAAGAAGGAGAGTGATGGAGTTCTGCATCAGATAACCTGGCCTACACAATCACCTGACCTTAACCCAATTGAGATGGTTTAGGATGAGTTGGACCGCAGAGTGAAGGAAAAGCGTCCAACAAGTGCTCAGCATATGTGGGAACTCCTTCAAGACTGTTGGAAAAGCATTCCAGTTGAAGCTGGTTGAGAGAATGCCAAGCGTGTGCAAAGCTGTCATCAAGGCAAAGGATGGCTACTTTAAAAAGTCTCACTACTATCATTGGTTACACTAATTGCAGTGTGTCTACATAACCTGGTTCAATAATTCATGACATTACCCTGAGGAGGGCACAGTGATGCCGAAACGTTGGTAAATACACATTAAATTGCTGGGAGATTATACATGTAGTATGCGACTATTTTGATAGTTTATAGTTTATTCGCCGTTAGTCAGCACCTCCACACAAACTATTATTCTGGGTGTCGTTTTTTTTATATATCTACTTTAAAAATATAAAATATATTTTGAGTTGTTTAACACTTTTCTACATGATTCCATTATTTCATAGTTTTGATGATTTCAGTATTTTTCTAAATGGACAAAATAAGAAAAAATGAAGGACTTGATTGAATGAGTATGTTAGGTATGTCCAAACGTTTGACTGATACTGTATGAGGTATTGACAGTCACATACTACTGAATATCAACTATGACGCTGTCGATGTTTACAACATCACAATTGAATATGAAATAGTCCAGCAAATTATACAAATGTCGCCAGACTTTTAAAAACTTTTTGGAAAGGGTGATAAAATGTCGCGATATGCGCAATGTCCTCCTCTGCTCTTTGTGGTTGTCTCAACCAATAAAATCTCGCTCTGGGTTCCTGCTTCTAGCTTCCATTACACCACGACACGCACCACCACCAGTTAGTAAGCGGTGTCGGTTTAAAGGCTTTAGACCACCTAACAATAGTGCCATGAACATAAGCAAAAAATAATTTACAGTAATATAATATATCAACTGTATCTTTAAGGTTCATTCATTCGGAAATTGACAAAATAAGAAAAGACGAGCGAAACCTAAGGGACGTCGACAACCCGGCAAACAAAGAGATCCCTTCTCGACGACAACATTTTTCCTCAATATTCTTTAGTTATGAGTCATGTGGCCGTCGAAAATTTACACGGTCTAGAACAGCAGGTGAGTTTTCTGTATTTATTTTTGTGTTCATATCTATAACACGTAGAACGAGTCTGAAAATGCAGTCGTGGATACCAAGCTAGCTGGTTAGCTTTGCTCGCTAGCTACGTTATAGCTGTAACTGCGTGTGTTGTCTAATCTCTGGGTAAAATGGAGGCCGGTGGGTGATAATGGTTGGTGACGATGGCGGTGCTTCACGTTCAACAATTCAGTATTTCTCACAATTGGATTGATCCTTAACTATACCTCAAAGACATGCAATCTAAACCCTATGTTCAATGTTGGTGACTTTCACTTTATCTTGCTTTTATTCACTTGAGCTGATTGTTAGCCTGCTTGCTAGTTTGGCCTCTAGTTAGCGTTAGGTACGCTAACATGAAAGCTAGCTGGCTACATTTTCTTCTGCGTCACTGTGACATTGTTTTAATCCCGAATGAACAAAGCGTGTTTATGCTTTGCACAGTTCCTGGCTAGCAACGACTGCATTGTTTGGTTTTGTGTTGTGCTATAGATTTTGTTGCCATGTTAAAGAACCTGTCATTGTTAAGTCATCCAGTTGTTTTTGTCACCTGTAATGTTAGTCCAACCGACAGTATCCAGGAAAACACCCATTCATTTGGTATGGAAGCATTATAAAATGAGTCTTGCTGTAACTGCATTTGCAAATGCAACATTTGTCTGTTAAATATGGTCAAACGTGGAAGATGAAACCCAACACAATTAGTAAGCTGTCATCAAATTTCTGATAGTCAGCAGATGCTTATTTGACATGTGCTTGGAAGTGTGAAAGGATGTTGGGTTGGTGGGAGGGCAATTTATTTTGACACAGGAAATAAGACCCCCTTTGAGCCATGTTGGTCACGCTCCTTGATAACCTGTATTTGTCTGTTAAAGCAAAGGACTCGAGGGGAAGAACTAAGGTAGCAGTATATACATTTGAGCAGAGAATAATCCAGTCCAGCTCTGTAACGTTAATTGGAGTGTTTTGGTAGGGTGTTAGGCAACGAATTCAAGCTATGGTTCTGGTGTTGCACTTTGTATTCCATGTTATAGAGAAGCTTCCCATGAACACACAATACATTATTTCCTGATGATAGAATTTACCATTGCTGATATCAAATGTTCAAGTGATCTAAAAGGTCGCGACAGGTCACTGTCAATCCCCAGTCAATGATGGCACCAAATCACGTTTCTGAATTCTTAAATTAAACACATATTGTCCAATATTTCAAGACAGGGTGGTCATACTATTAGGACATTTTCGGGTCTGATGTAGAACAGATTATTCAAATAAAATAAATGATTAACTTAAAATGCTATGTTATGCAAATTAGGCACTTCAAATGCAAACCAGGCAGTACAGAATACATCATTACTGTAATTTACACACACACACACACACACACACACACACACAGTCTAATGGCGTCTGCATGCTTCCCATCCGCAATAATTTGGGGACAGTTTGTGCAATTATTATAACATTGTTACATTTTTGTTCAGTTTTTTTAATTGGCAGTTCACGCCCCATGGTTTGATAGTCAGCAGTATGGATTCTTCAATGAAGTGTGTTGACATTCCAAGGAGAGTCATATTTTTCACTTTAGAAATAATGCACCAATAATCTTTGTTAGATAAAAAAATATATATTTGGCAAAAACCTCAATGATTTACAGATTTCTTGAGTTGTCTATTTTGACCAAGTGGCTACGGCGTCTCAAGATGGACAAAAAGTACTATTGCATCTTTTTTCTAGTTTTTCAAGCGGCCTTTTAAGGGAGTATACGAGCACACTCATTCGTCGACGCATGCGGAAGGCTTAAGACACTTCTCAGCATCCGCACACACACATCACACACTTCTCACTAAGTCTGAACTGTAACATGGAAAGCTACTGGTCTAATAACGTACACTACATGGACAAAAGTATGTGGACACATGCTCGTCGAACATCTAATTTCAAAATCATAGGCATTAATATGGATTTGGTCGATCCCCCCTTTGCTGCTACAACAGCCTCCACTCTTCTAGGAAGGCTTTCCACTAGATTTGAGAACATAGCTGCAGGCACTTGCTGCCATTTAGCCACAAGCATTAGTGAGGCCGGGCACTGGTGGTGGGTGATTAGGGCTGGATTGCAGTCGGCGTTCCAATTCATTCCAAAGGTATTCGATGGGGTTGAGGTCAGGGCTCTTTGCAGGCCAGTCAAGTTCTTCCACACCGTTCGCCACAAACCATTGATGTATGGGCCTCGCTTTGTGCACGGGGGCATTGTTATGCTGAAACAGGAAAGGGCTTTCCCCAAACTGTTGCTATAAAGGTGGAAGCACAGAATCATCTAGAATGTCATTGCATGCTGTAGCGTTAAGACCTCCCTTCACTAGAAATAAGGGTCCTATACCAAACAGATAAAAACAGCCCCAGACCATTATTCCTCCTCCACCATATTTTTACAGTTGGCACTACGCAAACCCATATTTGTCCATCGGACTGCCAGATGGTGAAACGTGATTCATCAAACCAGAGCACGTGTTTCCACTGCTTCAGAGTCCACAGGAGGCCAGCGCTACACCACTCCAGCCAATGCGTTGTGCATGGGGATCTTAGGCTTGTGTGCGGCTGATCAGCCATGGGAACCCTTTTCATGAAGCTCCCGACTAACAGGTCTTGTGCTGATGCTTCCAGAGGCAGTTTGGAACTCGGTAGTGAGTGTTGCAACCGAGGACAGATTTGTACGTGCTTCAGCAGTCCCGTTCTGTTAACCAAATTACTTGACAGAAAGGTGGCATCTTATGACAGTGCCACGTTGAAAGTCGTTGATCTCTTCGGTGAGGCCATTCTACTGCCAGTGTTTGTCTATGGAGATTGCATGGTTGTGTGCTCGATACACCTGTCAGCAACGGGTATGGCTGAAATCCACTAATTTGAAAGGGTGTCCACGTACTTTTGTATTATAATGTTTCATAAAGTACAGTATTGGGATTTTTGGACAACTGATACTTTGTTTTAAAAAATGCTATGTTTTTTCTTTTAGTGATAACAGATTTGTTTACAGCATTTAAAATTTAAAACATTTTTTTTTATACCTTGGTCCATTATTTCTCCCACACCGAACACCCTAGTTTTGGGTCTGTATTCCTGTAGCCCAGGGCTGCCCAACTTTCTTCCTGGAGATCTACTGTCCTGTAGGTTCAGTCCAACCCAAATTTAGCATATCTGATTCAGCTAGTTAATAAGGTCTTGTTGAGCAGCTAAATGGTAGAATCAGGTGTGTTAAATTAGTTGTACGGTAGATCTCCAGGAAGAGGGTTGTGCAGTCCTGATCTAGCCTATTGGCAGTTTTGAGTGTCTGCCTTGTAAGAAAGTATCTTTTGTTGCTTGCAAAGGTACACCCACGGTAGACTGCTCTGCAAAATGTACAATTGAAACTTACTGTATGGATTGTGGTGGTGGTGGGGGGCAACGACACTAGACGGGAGTTCCCTGCTTCACATATGTATAATGGGGAAAGCACTAGTATAAGGGATATTCATGTCTTTCTGCTTTCTGGAGATCAACAGTTTGTCACGCTTATCAACAGATGGTCACACTATCCAAATAAAGTAACTGCCGGCGTAGGTTAGGGAAAGGGTTGGGATAAGTGTTGGGGTTAGTAGATTGGTAGTTGAAATGAAACTGTAGAGCATCTATAGATGGAGTGTTACCCAGTTTGTGTCACCCTTTGTCTTGCAGCTTACTGTCCTATGTGCATGTTTAGAATGACATTTATCCGTAACAGTGTTAACAGTAGTACTTAACTATACGTTTCATTTTCTGTTTCAGCTTGCTGTCCTAGGCTTGAACAATGCTGATGGGCAGGGCGGAGGCACTGGCAGTAAGTGATCTCTACTCTTTGAGCCAAAGGACATCTAACTTGTGTTATGGTGATCCTTTTCTTTTTGATCACTTGGTCTGAAGCAGCCCTCACTCTTATCCTTTCCTTCAGGGCCATTGGGTGGTTCAAGGACTGAATATAACCCACCCCCCAGGTTGCCTTTTTAATACATAGTTCATACCCCAAAGCCAAAAACTTGTCAGATGTTTTCAGACCTTAGAAGTGGTCTGAAGTTGAGCTGAGTTAGTGTTCTGCGGGAATCTGCAGATAAATTATTGGTACCATCCAATCACGGGCCCACAAAACAACCCATTCCTGACATCACTGGCCTTTGTGGGAAAGAGACTAGAGTATGGAGCTTTAAACTATTGGGACTGACTCACATTTCCATCAGTATTACTAGGTTAATTTAGGTGTAAGATGCCATCAAGTGATTTTAATTTCACTTGTTTATTTTTAGCCAAATCATGCTCTTATCATTTATGAAATAGCAGAAACGCCATTAAGTTTTCAGTTTCCTTATTTGGGGTACAAGACAGTTTACATTTTTTATTTTATTATTTGTTTAATCAAACAGGCCAGAGGCTACTTAATACCTATTAAATTAAAGGGATTGAGACATCCCTAGAATAAGACTAGGAACCCATTAGACCTGTGACGTGTTTGTCCGTTTGTGTACAGTACTGCCCTTGTGTTCACAAGTCTGTCTCTCTAGGGACCTGTTACATTCCACCTCATTTACGGAACCAAGAGGCTTCCAAAAATGGTAAGTGTCGTCCCCCCATCAACACTACCACCTCTATGAGGTATGCCAGTTGGACACCGTAAAAATGCCCTGGCCCCCTAGTGGTCAAGGATGCCATAATGCATTCTAGTGGACCATAATAAACATTTCACTAAATTGATTGAGCAAGCAACAATGCTGTGAAATTCCCTCAACTAAAAAAGCAGACAATTAGCTTTAGTTTTATCTTGGCCATTTATTCTCGCTGGGCTAGGACATGGTCAGCTAGAGGGTGACCTGGATGTATTGATTTTCTCCACTAGTTGGAAACAATGGCGTAAAGGTTGCGTTAGAATCCCCATCTTATATAGCCAGCCGCTTGTTTTTATTTCATCCCAAAAGTCACTACAGGAAGACACACACAACCGTGCATATCCGGTATCCTGGAGTCCATTTTGTGACAGCATCTGGGAACTGCGTTGACAAACCATCAACCACTCCATTTCCCTGCTCTTACTGGCCAACATTCGCAGTACATCGGCAGCATGTTTTTATCATGAAGCCCCCCATGACAGGTTTTTTTTTTTTTTGCAGCAGGTGCTTCTCTAGACCGAGCGCCTTGTCAATGGCACCAGGAAGCTGTAAGTCCCTTTACAGTCCTCTCTTTGGCTGAGGGAAGCTCTGGTGTTTTTCATTGTAAATGTTATCTTTATTTTATTCTGCATGTTTTAATTAAATTGCCTACCAGAACAGTGGTCTCACTCAATTCGATTAGAAAACAAGGCCACGTGCATTTCGACAAGGGGACTGGGGGCTCAAATTACATCTTTAAAACCACATTCCCATGGGTGAAACGAAGACACGACTGGCTTTTTCCTGCATTAAGGGTGTTGGCATCCCCTCACATGCTTACATTTTGTTCAAATGCAAAAAGCCTCCATTTTTTTTATGTCATTCCAACATACTGCTTAATTGCAATGTTTCCATTTATTTGTGTGGAATTTAAAGTGGTAGGTTTTAGCAAATTAATGCTGCTTGCATAACAAATGTTCCTTAATCAGGACCCTAGTTAATGAGCCAAATTATTATTATATATATTTTTTAATTTTTACCCCATTTTTCTCCCCAATTTCGTAGTATCCATTTGTTGTAGTAGCTACTATCTTGTCACATCGCAGATGTACGGGCTCGGGAGAGACGAAGGTTGTAAGTCACGCGTCCTCCGATACACAACCCAACCAAGCTGCACTGCTTCTTAACACAATGCGCATCCAACCCGGAAGCCAGCCGCACCAATGTGTCGGAGGAAACACCGTGCACCTGGCAACCTTGGTTAGCGCGCACTGCCCCCGGCCCGCCACAGGAGTCGCTGGTGCGCGATGAGACAAGGCCATCCCTACCGGCCAAGCCCTGCCTAACCCGGACGACGCTAGGCCAATTGTGCGTCGCCCCACGGACCTCCCGGACGCGACCGGTTACGTCAGAGCCTGGGCGCGAACCCAGGGACTCTGATGGCACAGCTGGCGCTGCAGTACAGCGCCGTTAACCACTGCGCCACCCGGGAGGCCAATGAGCCAAATTATTGACTTGTGTAGGCTGTTTTATTGTATGGATTGCACATTGTTTACTGGGAAAATAATCCAGGTCTTTTTTAATTGAAGTATTTCCCTTTTCAGAGGCATCCATGAGGTAACAAGTGGTGGGTGTCTGGGATGGTAAAGCCAAAGGAACCAAGAAGGGCGTGGTTCCATTGTGCCCCTAACTCCTACTAGCTCTAAAGGACCTCAACACATTTCTTACAGCCATCCAGGTCGTTCTAATCTGTGAACATAGAAAGGCTAAGGGGAAGTAGCTAGAGGCTGAAATGGAACTAGGCCTACTTGGTCCAAATGTCTCTTCCTATAGGGTCCGTTACTGCCTACCGCCGTTGTGCCCTTGAGTAAGGCACTACCTCTAAGTGCTCTACGGGTGCTGCTCTGCCGCTGCCCCTGTGTTGCTCCCAGCCTGTGGTGTCTGTGAGATTGGGTACTGTGACAGCAACAACTAAAGAATATCTGTGCAAATGGACCAATAAAAAAAGTATTGTATTGACTGTGTGAGGAGGAAACCCTCTTGTACTATGGGAGTCACCATGTCTCCCCTCTATTTCCTTTCTGTTTTTACCCAAGATATGCCTGGCGGTTGGGACGGTGGACGCAGCAACGGCTTCGTGCAGAATGGTTACCACGACAACCGCATGAATGGGGGCAACCGGTACAACAGTGGCCCGCCTCGCATGGAGAGGGGCAGGGGGGGTGGAGGTTTCCGTGGTGGCAGGGGCGGGTCCTACAACCCGGTACAGCCTATGCAGAATGTCGGCATGTTTGGAGTCTACGACAACAAAGATGGCGGCGGCTGGAACACGACTAAAGATACGTACACCAGCTTCGGCGCGCGTCCTGATAGGGGGAAGTCTGCCTTTTTCAACAACGGTGGGAGTGCACCCCGAGGAAGGTGAGAACTAGAGAATTCACTCCCAAGCCCTTAGCCAACAGTTAATCAGGTTCCTCAAAGTCCGGGGCTGTACCATGAGGCAACTCATTAGCAAGCTAGCTCTTCCTGACCCCTGTGGTTATGTTATGCTTGACAGTTACCAGCGTGGAGGGTTTGGAGGCAGTGGAAACAGCCGCTGGGTGGAGGAGTCCAGGGATGACGAGGACTGGTCCAAACCCACTCAGGCCAATGAGCGCCTGGAACAGTGAGTAGTAACCTAACCTTACCCCCCTTTCTGCATACTAATGGTATTTCAATAATGAGGAGTTAACAATGTCATTTTACAATACATCACTATCTGCTGTCCCTGTCCTTTATCAATATCCCCTCTAGTTAAAATGGTCAAGTAGACCTTTCTGTCACTTTCCTGACCTGTGTTTCTGCTTCTCCCCAGGGAGCTGTTCGCTGGTGGTAACACAGGGATTAACTTTGACAATTACGATGACATTCCTGTTGAGGCCACTGGCCAAAACTGCCCCCATCACATTGACAGCGTGAGTCCCCAAGTATTCTAGCTAAATAACCCTGTCTCAGATCCAGTAGCCCGCATGTCCTATTAGTCAGCATTTTGTTAGTATTCTTCAAAACCAGAAGTGTTTCCCATGGGCTCTACTGAGCAGCTTGTGTGGTGCTGTTGATCCCCCTGCACATATCCTCCCCCTGAAACAGAGTTGTGTGAAAGCTGTTGGTGCTCATTTGAGTGACTGGTTCGTCTTCGTATTTCAGTTCCAAGATGTAGAGATGGGAGAGATCATAATGAGTAACATCGCCCTGACCCGCTACACTCGGCCCACTCCGGTCCAGAAGTACGCCATTCCAATTATCAAGAACAAGAGGGACCTGATGGCCTGCGCCCAGACAGGTTAGAACCAGACCAAACTACAACCACTCCAAATTGGATTGGTCTGGAGAGCTATATGCAGATATGACTTACGACAACTGTATTGTACTGTAGTTGATTTAAGTATAGGTATATGACTAATATAAACTGGTCTCTCAGGTTCCGGTAAGACTGCTGCGTTCCTGTTGCCTGTACTGAGTCAGATCTACACTGAAGGCCCAGGAGAAGCCCTCGCTGCCCAGAAGTCTGGAGGACAGGACAACGGAAAGTATGGTCGCCGTAAGCAGTACCCCCTCGCTCTGGTCCTGGCCCCCACCAGAGAACTGGCCCTGCAGATCTATGAAGAGGCCAGAAAGGTAAGCAAGTGCCCCCCCCCCTCACCTGGGATGTTATTTGCGGGTGTAGCAAAATGCTTGACACATCCACACAATGTGACCACACACACACAGAGAGGACAGACATCCCATCAGCATCAATACCAGCTAGGTCGGTAGCGGTCTGCCAGTGGGCCTCTGTCTCTTTGTCTCTGTTTTTGTGTTGACGGCCAACCAGCCAAGGTTGTAATTAGGGAACTGCAGTGTAACACACAACCATTGTTTGTGCTCTCCTTTCTCTCATCTCTTGTCCCTTTCACTGCCTTCCCTCTCTGTACCCCATATTCCCCCTCTTCCACCCCTCTCTCCTGCTGTAGTTTGCATACCGGTCCCGTGTGCGTCCTTGTGTGGTGTACGGAGGGGCTGACATTGGCCAGCAGATCAGAGACCTGGAGCGAGGCTGTCACCTGCTGGTGGCTACACCTGGACGCCTGGTGGACATGATGGAGAGGGGCAAGATCGGCCTCGACTACTGCAAGTGAGTAGACTTCCAACATGCTGGACTGCTGGCAGACTGAGCTGTCTGAGATATAACTTCTGGTTCTTGACTTCATTGTTTTTGAAGAGGTGCAGACAAGTTACAATGCCCCAGGACCCAGTCACTAGGCACTTTACCTAAATGAATAACCTAAGCCTTATTCGCATTGGATTAGTTTTACTGGGGGAGATGGGAGTTATCTAATTATGTGAACAAATCACCACATCTGTAATTTAAGTCCTGTCCAAATCTTCCATGTCAGTCATTTTTAAGTAGCAGGAGAGTAATAAATCCAGCTGGGAAAACCTATCATTTTTCAACTATCTCCTGATGCAGCTTATTAGACTATTGATTAGTTGAATTGGCCTGCTGGACAGGAAAGGAATACTACATGCCCATGAGTCTCTGACTGATGGGGAAACAGGTCTACAGCCAATCCCTGACCCTGTCTCTGTTAGTTACCTGGTGCTGGATGAGGCTGACCGGATGTTGGACATGGGTTTTGAGCCCCAGATCAGACGCATCGTGGAGCAGGACACCATGCCCCCTAAAGGCATCCGTCAGACCATGATGTTCAGCGCTACCTTCCCCAAGGAGATCCAGGTACTCACACCCACATGGTGTTCAACTCCCTTTCCTAAAGAGATCATGGTACATGGACAATAATTGTTACTCTCCAGTCCCCACAATTGCTTATGTATTTGTCAAAGTATTGTGCTTAATGAGGAAAGGTGTTATTTGCCATATGTCCTCTCTATGGTGTATTAACCCACCTTTCCACACACATTTAATAAACTGTCCTCCATGTTGGCTCCACATCAATAACACAAACCCCTCGGTCAGATCCTGGCGCGTGACTTCCTGGAGGAGTACATCTTCCTGGCGGTGGGACGTGTGGGCTCCACCTCTGAGAACATCACCCAGAAGGTGGTGTGGGTGGAGGACGGTGATAAGAGATCCTTCCTCCTGGACTTGCTCAATGCTACAGGTAACTACCTGGACTATACCTGTCACTGGCTCAACCCCCTCTCCTGTCCCTGTCTGTTAGTCTTACTTACTGGAACTTTTACTTGTAGTGCAGGGTTTCTCAAAGCTCATCCTGGGGACTCGCTCACTGTGTTCTGGATTTTATTCCAATTGAGCAACAATTGTATATACATTGATATGTGGTTGGTAAGGGCATTCAGTTATCTGAAGGAAGCTTTGATTGGTTGAAATTCAGTTGAAATGAAAACCTGCGTGGACAGTGGGTGTTTGAGGACTGGAGTTGAGAAACCCTGTGTTTAAATAGCCCCTCTGTGTCTTATGAATATGTTGACTTGGATCAGTTGGGCTCGGTGGAATCTGCAACGGCATTATTTCCCAACATCAGCTAACTAAAATCTAACTAAATCCTGAAGCTAATCATTGTTTGAATATGCGGACATGTCTTTGATAGGACAACTTACCAGCAGATTCCACCTGCTCCTAACACTAGGCTAGTTCCTGAAAGCTTGTCAGATGTAAGCTATAGATCTTAGAAGATGGGTAACCATTCAGCTGTGAGGGTCTAGTATTGATTGCATTAGGTATTCTGTTCTTTCAGATGGTCATAAGCCTGGGTTTTGTTCAGTGGGCAGTTTGTGTGTTGAACGTGACCCAGTGTTGGTAGTGTCATAGGGTCAGATGTGAGGTGAAGACTTGTACTCTAGCTTAGGCATGTTGGCTATCATAAACTTACCCTGCCTAGTATCCCCAACCCCCAGTTACTCCTATGCAGAGCCATGTACACAGAGTTCAGGAAACCATCCTCCATGTTGGCACCAAATGTTCCTCAACAATAACATTCTAATAATGAGGTCGTATTAGAACTTGTTGGTACCATTAATGGCGGCCATTGGGTTTTCTGAACTCTGTTGGCTAACCTCCCCCTTTTTAATGTCACTTATGAACTGTTGAAACTGCAATGAGTTTATCATCGGGTTTGGTTTTATCCAAAGTCATTCCGAGCGAAGTTCAGGACAATGCAGGTGAAAACATAGAGAAACCTGGTAAGTAGGAGTTTATTATTACTAAAGTGGATGTAGAAGCTTGTATCTCATTTCATATTTCAGTTTATTGATTTATTGCTTGGCCTGTATTGGTTACCCATATTAGTCATCCATTTGTGTCCAGACGAGAAGGTCCCGTTGGTTCGGATCAACCATCTAGTGTGGTTGTCATTGTGAGGTCATTCACTGTTTTGAAGGGTGTTGTGTGTGTGTGGGGGGGTTGATTTGGGAATCTGTGACTGTTGATTTGCTTTGCCCACACCCTGCTTGCTACTGCAATCATATGCCATTTCTTACACGTATGCTTTTGTTATGATGGCCATGGCAGCTTGCAAAACTTTCACTGCAGGTAGAAAAATCAATAACATGATCCACTATTCTACCAGATGGAGAAACATGTTCAAACATATCTCATCTGAATGGGCTGTAACATTTTGAAGAAGCCCTCTGGTCATCATGCATCACGACTCACTGTAGAGTAGCCCGACACAGCTTTAGATATGCAGCTTTTCTTTGCCAGAGCCTCCATCTCTTAGCAACACTGGATGTTTCTCCTCTCTCTAAACACCCGTGGTGATTCAGCCCCCTCCTTTCCTCTCAGATCCACAACCACAGGGGGTAGTGGGTAGATGCTGTTTCCATACCTGTAATGTCTCCCCTGGGGCTCGTTTAGGAGGGTTCTGAGCAAGCACGGAACGTTGCAGATAGAAATGCCACGAATAGACCTGACGCTAACCCTCCCATGTCGGAAACGAGGCCATGTTTGTTATACTGAATCTATTTCTATCTGAACATTTTTAAGCAGTGACTCACCGGTCACCCTTCTCCTCCCCAGGTAAGAACTCTCTGACGCTGGTGTTTGTGGAAACCAAGAAGGGAGCGGATGCCCTGGAGGACTTCCTGTACCGTGAGGGTTACGCCTGCACCAGTATCCATGGCGACCGCTCCCAGAGGGACCGAGAGGAGGCTCTGCACCAGTTCCGCTCGGGACGCTGCCCCATCCTGGTTGCCACAGCGGTGAGTCTGCAAGCTGACATTTTGGTTTGAATTCAACAGGTCAAATATATTGGTTGACAAATGATAAAGCGAAACGCACTAGATCTTTGGCCTCATACTGTTCAAGGCCTGGTCTTTGTTTTGCAATATGGTTGCATGTTGGGGTCATTTAAAAAGGGAGCTAACATGCTTCTGTTCAAACAAGAAGGCCAATAGTTGTATTTGGTCTCGTGTACCAGGTGGCTGCCCGTGGCCTGGACATCTCCAATGTCAAGCACGTCATCAACTTTGACCTGCCCAGCGATATAGAGGAGTATGTCCACCGTATTGGCCGTACTGGACGTGTCGGCAACCTGGGTAAGCCTCTACAACATTCAAGAACTCTCCACTCAGCGACAAGTAATGCACATTTTTTTATTTAGATAACTATTTGACTGTAACATGGTGAACCCTCTCTTCTCCCAGGTCTGGCCACGTCGTTCTTCAACGATAAGAACGGCAACATCACCAAGGACCTTCTGGACATCCTAGTGGAGGCCAAACAGGAAGTACCCTCCTGGCTGGAGAGCCTGGCCTATGAACACCAGCACAAGAGCAACACCCGCGGACGCTCCAAGAGGTACTCACACATGCTTACATACAGTCCTACATAAAGGAGCAGTAGTACAAGGGTTTAGAGACGTTTCACTCTCTTAATCACTGACTCATCCTCTGTTTAGGTTCACCTCTGGTGGCTTCGGAGCCAGGGACTACCGTCAGACCAGTGGCGGCGGCAGCACTGGAGGGTTCGGGGGTCGTGGTGGACGCCAGCCCAGTGGGCATGGAGGAAACCGTGGATTTGGTGGCGGCGGTAAATATCCATTAAAACAACAGTAAATATTACTGTTGGTCTGTGTCATAAGAATTGTTGGATAGACCAAGTCCAAGAGTTGGTGTTTTAATTCCAACCATGCTCCAACACAGTCCTTATTCTCCTTCTAACACTGTCCTGATTCCCACCCCACAGGTGGCTTTGGAGGCAACTTCTACAGCAGTGACGGCTATGGAGGAAACTACTCTCATCAGGGGGGAGTGGACTGGTGGGGCAACTAAACATCCCTCTAACCCTATCTCCCTACACCTCCTTCCTCCTCCCCCCACCATCGCAGTGGGTCGCACCACGCCAAACTCACTGATAAGGAAACCACATGTGTAACCTAAGCCAGACTATATAAACCCCCGTGTAGCTTCCAAACAGACTGCAGTACATTACCAGCTGTGATTCTCTGACCGCTTTTCCAAAAAATGGAGCTGAGAGACGGGGGACCGAGAGGACAGCTGACCAAGAGGAAAGCTGGAGCCACTGAGCGATTCCTAAAGAAACATGGCACCGCCAGGCTCTGGAATCATCGTGTGGCCGCCCGTAGTGACTATAGCGTATTTAGGATCTTGGGACTTGCAGTTCTTTTTTTTTCTTTCACTACAACTGCTTTTTCTTTCTTTGTAACAAAACAAACTGAGGATCATTTGTTTGTAAATGTACTGTGCCTTTAACAATTAGATTGTTTTATCTGTATTTTCTTTTACGCGTCATAACTGGCTAAAACCTGGCCAACAAGAACTAAATTATATATTTTTTGTTTTGGGGTTTAAATGTGGTTTTGTTATTTTATTCGGAAGGAAAACAAAATAAGCTTGAACTAAATATCAAACCTTGGCAAACACTGAGATGACATGACTTTTGAGTGAGTCATTTGTCCATTTGAGATTCAAATTTGTCACAGGGTAATTTGATGGCTCAAACTAGCTTCGACCGCATGTTGCAGCCATCCTATGAGAATTCCACTATAGGTTTTCAAACCCTTGTGTGACAAAAGTGCACTTCAAGGAAAAAAAGAGTTCAAAATATTTTTCGCTCACTCTATCCTGGAGAGGAATATGGTAGTCTTCACTAAATGAGCCATTCCAGTTGTACAATTTTAAAATTGAATATTTAGATGGTATGTTCATACATACAAGCTATTTGAGCAAGTCGATGCTCAAAAGTTCAGTTCCCCACTAACAAATTGACTTGGCATTGTGGCACCTAGTGAAGCAACTTCTAGCTGCCTGGTGGGTGAATTTAGTTTTTGATTGAGCATTTTTACTTAAACATTTTGAAGGATGGAAATTGACAAATATCCATCCTTCTGAGAGAATGTTTCTTAAACTGGTCAATTCTAAAACGGCGCTTGCCATATAGAAAGTGAAGTTCGAATGGTTGCCATAGGACCACACAGTAACCTGGGTGGCTTTGCTTTTTGTCAAGGCCATCCTGGGATGAAATACGCATGCAAGTGTTGTTGTTTTTTGGTCAAGGAGTTTAAAAAAAAAATGCAAAAGGAAATTCTGCAGCAGGCTTTTATTTCATTACAAAATGTCGTTCTCTTACACCTTTAATTTAGTTCTCTTTTTCAAGCTGCGTTCGAATCCGAAGGACATTCTCGGGTTAACTGTTTAAAGACACAAGCTCTTCCTCCTCAGAGAGCGTAGGAAGGTCAGAAGTTACAGGTTAAGGGTCAGCAATGTACAGACGAGCAAACTGAACTGCACACGTAGCAAAGGGTGATGGGAAGTGCAGTTTATTTACCAGTGCACCATTTTAAGAGGCAATGACGTTTTCCTGTGTATGCTGGCTGGTGAATCTAGCCCACGCGACCCGGCCAAAGACGGGGGTGCTTTAACTATCCTTCATTCTGACACAGAACCAATGCAGCTATTCTTCCCTTTGTAGGGTTGGGCCGCCTTGATGTATTATGTAAAACCACTGGCCAGTTTACTACTATAGCTGGCATCCAGGCTTCCTCTGTATATAGGAGGGAGGCCCAACGTTGGCTAGAAAATGGCATTTTAAGTGCAATAGGTATATATTCTCAGTGTGTCTGTCGTGCCTTGACATTTTGAATCAATAAGTGAGGTGGTGGTTATGAAGCAGATGCACTGACAGTATTGTGTTAACTTAAGATTGAATGGTGCTACCTAAGTTAGGTCTAGGCCCCTTTGTGATGTTACTTAATGGCCATCAAGTTTTCCAAAAAACATTTTATTGCACATCTAGAGTTTTATATAAATGTCTTGAGTGTGTGTCCTTAAAGCTTCCGAATTTTGTGTGTGAGGAGATTGTGAAAAACGCAGCTTGTTTACGAAAGGGGAAGGGTTATCACTATTTAAACCAGGATTTATTTGGGACCAGGGGTTAGTTCAGTAGCAGTCTGAGAATTGAGCTATTTGCACACAGATTACTAGATTCTACTTTTGCTGCTAGTTTGTGTAATTTATTAAGCATTTTTGAGAAATATTTATTTTTATAAGCCTAAAGTGATAGTTTAAGGAACTTGACCAAAAGACAGTACAAAAACACTGGCACTTGAATGTTGAATGTCACCGGTATGCGTGGAAATTTATATTTTTCGGGGTAGTGTGAGCTTTTTAATGTCAGTCATATTGGACTCGAATCAAAATCCACACCTGTTACTTATAGTAGTACTGGCCACATGGCCACACCGTCTAATCAACCTTAACGTTTAATTGGCGAACAAAATTCGAAACAAACAACCAATGCCAAGGTTTGGATAAAAGTGATAACATTTTCTAAAAAATATTGTACCAGTGCAAGAAGTGTCCAGATTCTCTCCAATTCAATTTGCTTTTCCTTGTTGAGTTTTTTTTCCCTCCCCCAGCAAATGTCTGGCACATGGTAATCTTAAGGAAAAAAAACATGTGGTTCTGCTCTGTTGTATTTGCATATTTGGGCCTCCGTGTGTGTTCTGTGGAGTGTGTGGTGAGTCTTAGCTGGATCAATGAGTCTTACAGTAACATTGGCTGACTGAGTCTGAAAAGTAAAGGTTTGGATGAAACGTATGAATGGAAATGTGAAGCTGCAGAGAGGAGAGGTTGGAGAGCTTTCGGCTGGCCAGACACTCCCCTGAACGCCACTGAGTCGCCCACTAGTTTGTATTTGCTTTATGTACTAGTTTAGAGGCTGTGCACTGCACGAGAAAACACCTGTGCATTTATTGTATGATTTTACCAAAATTAAAAGTTTTGACTTGCAAATACTTAACCAACTTTTGTATTTTGTCTTTGCATATCCAGAGTTTAATATTCAACATTCAAGCCTATGAAGTTATTTATTGACTATGATAAATATATTCCATTCCACCTTCATTAGTAAAAATAAGTGTTCCCTTGCACACCCACAGTGATTGAGCTGATGGTTTGACTAGTGGAGGTCAACAACCCTAAGTAAGACTGATTAATTGAACCAGGTCTGGAACAAAAGCCAGCACACCCTGTTGCTCTCCAGGAACAGGATCTATGTGCTTATTGGTCTCTGGTATTGGGCTCAAAGGTAATTGGTTGGTCTTCTGGTTTGACATCTGGCCAGAAGTCTGGATTCTCTTTGTACCATTTGACTGAAACAAATGGAGAGGACACTTTAGAGATTCACCCTTTGTGCTAAACTATATGAAAGTCAATCTAAGGAATCCATAGAGTAATGTGTTCATGTACTGTACCTGTCCTTCTGATACCCTCTGCCCATGACACTGCAGGCTTCCAGCCCAGCCTCCACAGCTTCTCACAGTTCACAGGGTACCTCAGGTCAACCACTGGCCTTGGGTGGGTGAGAGGTTCAATGTCAGTGTCTTAGGAGCCAATCACATAGCCTGCCTTTCTCACACTGGTTTCCATGGCAAAGACCTGCTCAAAGGAAGTAAAGGCTCTGAAAAGTGTTTAGTGTGATCCCCTTATACGTCACTCACCGGTCAGGCACAAACTCCAGCCAGTCATCCAGTTCTGCATCAGGTACATGCCTGACCTGTAACACACATTATTAGCAGATGTCTTTCAGTGGCTCAGTAAAGAGGACTACAGTGTGACCAGACACACACTTCACCTACCATCTTGATAAGTTCTCTGGCTAGTTGAATGATGGATATTTCGAAGTCGGTCCCGATGTTGTATGTTTCTCCCACCGTCCCCCTCTCCAGGATGGTGTGGAATGCTTCAATGGCATCATCCACGTACAGGAAGTGGCGAGATTGAGGGCTGGTCCCTTGGATGGTACTGTGGCAAAGAGGAGCATGGGATATGTAGGCTTTATTTGAAACAATAACATATGAAGTAAAAGATGTCCACATAGTCTGGGATGATGTCAGTGCTCTCTTAAAGGTGAAGTATTTACCATTTTTTGTTCAGCTGAAGGAAGGACACAAATTTTGGAATGACCTGGGGGTAAAAAACAAACATTTGTTGAGACATCTTAAAAGACCAGACACACAACAGAAATATATAGAACTGTGGTTCACAACCAGGGGTACTTGAGAAGACTCATGAAACCATAGGGTTACTGGTAGAATACACATTAGAGGGTACTTCAGAGGTACTCCGGGCAGAGTAAAATTCAGTTGGTGGTACAGTAACCGAAAAAGGTTGGGAACCACTGCTATAGAATACAGATACTATATTGACCTTCTCCAAGTACTGTCTGGGTCCATATACATTATTGCTCCTTGTTATTATAACAGGAAACTGAAAGAAAAAAACAAATATTAATATAAAAATGTGTACATTCCTCACAGAAAAACTTGGTTATAACTGTGGTATGTCTGTTGACAGTATTTACTACCTTGTGTCTCTCCCTGTAGGACAATACAAGACACTCAGCAGCTGATTTAGACACAGAGTATGGGTTGTTGGGTCTTCTTGGGCTGGTTTCATCTAATTCCTAC